>NC_090647.1:328775504-329075504 GCF_040937935.1 Hyperolius riggenbachi
ACGGTAGAGCACCCTCTACCGTTTAAACTTCCCAGGCAGGAAGTTCAGTGAAGCTGGAGCCGAGCACAGAGAAGGGACAACGGAGACCGGGGGACATGCGCCGGCCGGATCAGGTAATGTATGCGGGGGAGGGGGTCGGCTGCAGCAGCGGCAGCTCCACAGTGTGATTGGTTTCATGCTGAAATCGATTCACAATCTCTTTGCAGTAAAGGAAGCCATACGATCCCTCTCTGATCAGATTCGATCAGACAGGGATCGATCTGTTGGTCGGATCTGATGGCAAATCGACCAGTGTATGGCTACCTTAAGTGAATTAGTTTGTGTTATCACAGTTGCTTGTTGGCAAGAACATACGTTTAAAGAGACACTGGAGCGAGACAAAAAAAATGATGAATTGGTTGTGAAGTACAGATAATTACTAGAACATTAGTAGCAAAAAAAAATATTCTATTTTTACTTTGTTATATAGTGTTTTTTTAATAACATTGCATCATTCTCTAATATTTGCACTTTACACACTACTCAGCATTCTAAAGGATTTTACAGAGCAGGCCAGTGAACTATTGACCTGTCCTCTGGAGAGAAAAAGAAATTACAGTGACAGTTGAGATAACAAGCTTCAGAAGACAGAGCTCTCCGTGACTTTGAAAGTCGTGCAGCTCAATGGCTTTTTTGCATAGATAACTTTAGTTTAACTCTTCCTATACTGGAAACAATATTAGACTTATGTTTCTGCGCCTAATGTTTTATTTCTTGCTGTACTACACACACAAATCATTATCATATTTTTTTTCTTGCTTTAGTGTCTCTTTAATACTGTAAAAATGGCAAATATTTGCATCGGTATGGGTTGCAGAGGAGTTAACATGGCAACCTGCCAGTACCCTCACTATGCTCTAATATGATGTAAGGAAATGGCACAAACGTTTGGCACCTATTAATAAAGATTTTTTAAAACCTCCACATTTGCTGGACAAATTCTGGTCTCTGGTGTTGTCCCTCTAACATTGGGAAATCAACGCATGTCCTCCAAAAAGAAAGATATCAACCTTGCCTGCTCAGTTAACTGAAGACAGACTGTGGCCCATATGCCATTAACCTTTTCTCCTGAGTTTTCTCCTAGGAGATAGTTTTTCATCTTTTATCTAAAATAACTTTTTAGTCCTTTGTAATTGAAAAAGTACCAAAAAGTAGTTGAAAACGCACTATCAAAATTTTGCTGATGTCCTTGTGTTCCGCATGTTAGAAATAGATTGCAAAAAGCTGTAAATTGTATAAAATGAAATATATAAAATAGAACTAAAACATTCTGATTAGTTGCTGCTTTCATCCTGTGAAGTATTTCATAACCACTGTTTTGCACCCACATTTTATTCTAATGACTCCTCTATTTTATATTCAGGAAAGCCGAGATGGTCGTGTTGACAGCTGGAGAAGTTTCCAATCCCACAAAAAAGGCAAAAAAGAAAAGACAACACGCACATTTTTAAAGCCACCAAAAGTGAAGATGGAGCAGAGGGAGTGACCTCTTCCTTGAATTTTTTATTTACTTTATTTTTTTTTTCTCTTTCTCTGTGCAAGAATTCCACTCCTGGGTTTTATGAACTGCAGTTTCATCCTTTATTATTCGTAGTGCCCTATTCTCACTGGCAGATGGTCACCTGCTTGACTGTGGAGCAGATCTTCCATCCTGTGTTACTTTGTACAGCTCCCTTTTTTTTATTGTTTTGTTGTGGGGAGATGCGTATAATTTAAGGTTTTGTACTTATTGTATCAAATTAAATGTCAGACACCCTTAGACGAGTGACCAGAATAAATGACTTAAGACAGTAAAAAATAAGCCTGTCATGAAAGACAAATGGAGGCTATCATTGCTGAACTCCTAAAAATGCTAGCATTCTTGTTGTACTGCTTTTTGTTTGGCTTTGATGGAACAAGTAGGGTCAGGAAGGTCTGAAGTAATTTGGAACGCTTGATGTGCATTTTAATTCCATCTGAGTGATTTAGAAGCTGTTGGACATTACAGCCAAGAAACTAGCGTGTCTTAGAAGGTGGTCAGTAACGACTGCCTACGGGTTCTCTCATGAAAACTTTGCTTGAATTTCGAAGGAACACCTTACCATGTAGCAGTGTAATAAATGCATGCATATCCTGTGGTAATGGAGCTCCTTCTGCCTGCCATAATATTGCTTACTAATTTGCTTTTGGATGGATAGACTGAAGGTTGCCAGATATGTAGCAATAGTTCCAGTTTAGCTGACTCAAGCTGTGCGTAGCTGCAGGATTGTGTAAGGAAGGGTGGTGACAGATGAGTTTTGATGTCATACGTGTGTACATACGACGACTGTGACACTGTTTTTCCAACCCACCCTAGTGGGAAACAGTTAAAGATTTCATTGCAGCTGGTTTTCTTACCCACCGATTAAGATGCAGCAGTCCAAGATGGTCTTTTTTTTTTTTTTTTTTGTACCATGTAGGATGGAATTATATTTAATGTGGCCTGAAATTGGTCATCATCTGTTAGTATGCTGTAGCTGCCACAAAAACATATGCTATTTACATAGTAAAATCCCTTATAGTAGACTTCAAGGGACCAGGCCAAGTAGTTTGCTATATCACAATTGGTCATACATTGTATATTCATACAGGCATATGATCAGGACCTGGGGACTGAGTTTATTATATCCAGAGGTTTGCTGTATCAGTTTACTATAACCAGTTTCTACTGTAGTGGTAATTTATATGAATGATTCTGAATCAGGAGTACATGTGGAGCATCTGGTTAGATTATGCTTGTCAACAGAGAACCGTGGAAGGCACCGCCGGTGACCTATACATTCTCATTTCTGATTTGTAATGCTAATCCTCTGCTTATAATTTCTAAATAACCCACCCTAGTGATGTAAATTCAGTATACTTTAATACATAAGTATTCAAGGGGACCTGAGTCAAACCTGACAAAGTACTCGCTAAGAATGCAGGCTTGCCACCATCCTTGGGAGATATAGGGTGCCGCATTAACATTTTGGAGGAAGAGCAGACTGGTCGCTAGAGTCGGTAAATATTACACTGCTCTCTGGGCTTACTTTGCATGGTGGGAAGGAAGAGAAAGGAGCCCTTATATCCAGACACTCCCTACTTGCAGAGGCCATTGTTAGGGGGTGCACACACACACACACACACACCTTGATTACTTATTTAACTGTATATCAGTTTGTGCACTGGAGCTGAGGCTGGCTTAATGTTAAGTGGGTGGGCAGATAGCATGGCTTCATCAGCTATAGGTAGGCGCACCACCTGACTGTGTAACCCAGGCTCTGCTTCAGTTCAGCCATTGATGTTTTGACAGTGGTTTGGCCATGCACTTCTATGCCAGTAAGAAAAGTACCAGGAAAACTGCTTTCTTGACACTTGGCTTTTAAAATTAGCACTGCAGGGAAGGTGAGTAGTCTGCAGAGCATACAGCCTTGCACTAGTGCCAGGGTGGGCAAACGTTTGTAGTCACCGGCTGCATTCTTCTTGCAGGCTGCATTCCTCTCCTCACTCCCTGCAGAGTTGTGAGCAGTGCATTATGACAGTATGATGATCGCAGCTTCAGGACAGGCTGACACATACTGATGACTGATCGCATGAAGCCACTGGCCATGGAGCTGGAAGCTGCGATTTGGGTGAGATAAACCTGTCATAACACACCGCTCGCAACTTAAGAGGGAGGATAGGAATGGGCGCCTCTATTGGCGTGCCATATTTGAAAACCCTAATTGACCATAGTTTGCCCAGCTCTGGCCTAGTGTGTGTTGTGTCAAGTTTGGCGCAGGTTTACTATAAAATTTCCAAGTGATTGAAGTAAAGCGACTGTGTCCACCACACCCAATGTTGTCTTGCGGTTAGTATAGCAATATAACAAACTATTACTGAACAGGAAAAAGAAAGTTGTAAGTATTTTTTGTAAATGTTTCTTTATTAGATTGTTCCCCCCCCCCCCCCCCCCTAGTTTTTCTCGTACATTGCCATACAGTCGCATATTACATATGTACCCTAGTGTCTACAGTGTCCAACATGATTTGCGAAATAATAAAATAACAATATGCACTAAGGCAGCAATTATATGTCAAAATTTGTTGGGCACCAAGTTATTTATTCAAATAAGTGATTCTCTGTAGCAGTGGAAAGGAGCATTTAAAAGCATTTCCTATGGGTAAAAAATTGTTACTTTCAATGCAGAGAGCAGTAAACATTTGTATTGCTGTGCTAATCACCAAATGTAATAATTGCTGGCCAGGATAAGCTCTCTGCCTGGTCTCTTTACTCTGCTCCCCCTCCCTCCTCTGTTGAATACATACATTTTCATGACAATGGCTAAGTCACTTCAGGAGAGGAGGGAGGAGAACAGAATTAAGAGACCTGGCAAAGAGCTTTAAACCACAATTATTACATTTGCCGATTAGAAGAGGAGTACAAACTGTTACTGCTTTCTGCTTTGAAACGAAACCTTTTTACACACAGGGAATGCTTTCAGATGTTCTTTATGTACCTAAGAGTAGGTTCTTAAATGTATATTTATGGAGGTTTATCCTACTTAAAGGAAAACACTTTGAATAGGGGTACATAGGATTAAAAGTTAACACTTACTACTGAAAAGTTTGCTACTAGATGGCTAGGTTCACAAAAACTAACATGACAAAATACTGTTGTGGAGGGAGATTTGGTAAGTAGTCCATATTTGAGGTTGCAGAATAGCTTTTATTTCTCTGTATCCCATAGAAATGTTTTCCCTTAAGTTGAATCTTTTGAATCAGGATTATAAGTTTCTACTATAAAGTAGTATTAGCTGCAGATAAAAAATCCTGCTTGCACTAACCTAAAATGTTGCATGACTTGATGACCACTGAATTGTAGACTTGCTGTGAACCCTTAGTAGGCAATATTGTGCTGACAGCGCTGAATCCAAATGGCTGATGTCCGTTTGTAGTTCTAATCAATAAAGAAGACCCATTGTCATTTCAATACTTTTTTTTTTTTTTTTAGGATTTACTGTGAGAAATATGACAAGCAATGGTACAACATGCATTTACTTAGACATTTACTTGGAGGTTCTCCTTTTTTTTTTTGTACCGCAACTTTTTTTTAAATATCGGTCGAGTACATAAAAAATATAGAAAAGTAAAAAATCAAATAGAGAATTATTTATCCATGCCTCTGTATACTGACTATTAAAATGACCCATACCAACTAATGTGTGATTTAAATATGTCCCTTTACTATCAATTTGAAGCAGATGAAATTCCTGATACACTTTTTCAGGGTTGAAATTAGCACAGTACTATAGTAACCTCAGAAAACATTAGAAATGGTAGAATGGTTTTTGTTTTTTTTACTTAGAGGAACTCCAGTGAAAATACTGAAATAAAAAAGTGATTAATTTTTACAATAATTATGTATAAACGATTGTCAGTGTTTGCTCATTGTAAAATCTTTCCTCTTCCTGATTTACATTCAGACATTTATCACATGGTGAAATTTTTACTGCTGGCAGGTGATGTCACTGGAAGGAGATGCTGCTTGCTTTTTGGCAGTTGGTAACAGGGCTGTGGAGTCGGAGTCGTGGAGTCGGGCAATTTTGGGTGCCTGGAGTCGGAGTCGGGAAAAAATGCACCGACTCCTAATGAATTTGTAACTTTAATTAGAAAATATGATAAAATGTTCTATTTCTCAGATAATAGTCATTAAAAATAATGTATTTATACAGTATATATACAGTAATAGCTATGCTTAGTCCACAAAAATGAAATAAACCAATCAAAATTAGTTACTTGTGCTACTTCAATAAAGCAGTCCCCGTATTTTTAAGGTCAGATATACATATCTGATTGTGACTGTATATATGATGTGTACACAGGAATCTCTTATATATACTAAATAACATCTATGCTGTAAGAATAAAGCCTGATGTGTAGCTGTGTCATTAATAGAGATGGTCAACGAGATGGAAATAATTCTGCATTGATGCTGATTTATGAAAATGTATGCACTCCCTTTGCTGATGAAATCAAATAATTTGATATGTTATTAAAATTTGGTTTGGTGACTACAAATTAAAAGGTAACTGAGACGGATGAAAAGTAAAGTTTTATACATACATGGGGCTTCCTCCAGCCCCCTTCAGGCTAATCAGTCCCTCGCTGTCCTCCACCACCCGGATCTTCTGCTATGAGTCCTGGTAATTCAGCCAGTCAGCGCTGTCCGGCCGCATGCCGCTCCCACAGCCAGGAACATTCTGCACCTGCGCAATAGTGCTGCACAGGTGTAGTATGCTCTTGGCAGCGGAGTGTGTGCATGCGCACTACGCCTGACTGGCTCAAGTACCTGGACTCCTAGCAGAAGATCCAGGTGGTGGAGGAGGACAACGAGGGACTGATTATCCTGAAGGCGGCTGGAGGAAGCCCCAGGTATGTATAAAACTTTAATTTCATCTGTCTCAGGTTTACTTTGTTACACAGTAGTACTATACTCTACATATGCACTCCCCACAGAGCTACAGGGAATCCACCGAGAATGCTGTGCACATTGAACACAGAGGTGTTGTCGGTTTACAATCTCCTCATTTCCCTGCAGAGTACCTGCACATCATTCTTACATGCACCCACAGTTACATTGCCTAGGGCCTGATAGATGTTCTTTGTTCCGGTTTGTACCTTTTACAAGTACTCTTACCAAGGATTAGTTTTAGTCTAAAGGGAATAAATATAGTAGTCTACATATCCTTCTCACTTCAGTTGTCTTGTAAAATTCCTAAGCGTTGGCAGTTAAGAGACGAATTTCATGTTACATACTTTTAATCAACAAAATTGTAATATGCAAATTAGAGGAGTCGTGGAGTCTGAGTCGGTGGAATCCTAAACTGAGGAGTCGGAGTCGGTGGATTTTTGGACCGACTCCACAGCCCTGGTTGGTAACAGTTGTTGTTTCCCACAATGTAACAAGGCTCCCACAGTGTGATGTCAGCACCTCAGAGCTGTGAGGTGCTGACATCACACTGTGGGAGGGGTTTCACCACAAAATCAGCCATACAGAGCCTTCTGATGAAGAGGCTCCCTATGCTAATGAGGTTTTCCATTTGGCACTATTTTTATTTTATTTTTAAAGTTTTATACACACTAGGGCGCCTCTTTCATACATTGTTCTGATGATCTGTTTGAGAAAAGGAATAGATTTCTCATGGGAAAGGGGGTATCCGCTACCGATTGGGTTAAAGTAAAATTCTTGGTTACGGTTTCTCTTTAAATCATGTGGCAGTTTTAAATCAAATCTGAGGCAAGCCTAAATTAACATCCACTCAGACAACTGCAAGGTTGTAGCCACACCATACCTCATACGTTGCCCTGGAGCAGAGGAACTGAAGGGAAAAAAGTGCCCCTAGGGAATACTTGCCTCAGGAGGGGGAGCCTCTGGATCCTAAAGAGGCTTCCCTGTTCTCAGCAGTTGCAATGGTGGGACACCTGAAATTGTGCTTGCCGCCACTGTGCGCAGGGGCACTAGCGTCTTCCCACTTGGGTTATGGAGGAAATAGCTGAGCCCGATTGGGTCCTCTCTACTGCACAGGCGTCTGTGCCTGCGCAGTAGATCGGACTCGATCAGGCTTGGCTATTTCCACCAGAGCTCAAGCAAGATGTTACTAGTGTGCCTACGTGCAGTGGTGAATGTTATTTTGGTTTATTCAGGGGTGCCAGGGCTGGTGTGGGCTGGCTGAGAAGGATGGAGTAAGCCTCATAAGGGTATAGAGGCTTCTCCCTCCCGAGGTAAGTCTCAGGTTCTCTTTTTATTATAATTATAAGGTTACAGGTGCTCTTTAGTGTGGTACACACATTCAATTTTGAGTGGTCAATTTTACCATGTGATGAGAGCTTACCTACATGATCTATTCTTAGAATTCTAACATCTATTTGCCCTAATGTTACATGGAGGCAGTAAAATTGGTCAGTTACTAGACAATCAAAATTGGATGTGTGTGGCTTTAAAGGGAACCTGTACTGAGTAAAATTATTTAAAATAAATACACGAGGTAACTTCAAATGAACATTACATAGTTACCTTGCCATCAGTTCCTCTCAGAAGCTCACCATTTTCTTCTGATGATAATCCCTTCCAGTTCTGACATTTTGTCAGAACTGAAGTACATCAGTTGCTGTCAGTTATTTATCAGTTGCTGTCAGTTATAGCTGAGAGGACAACTGATGTGCCAAGTAATGTCTGTTTCCCTATGGCTCAAGTGGGCAATGTTACAGTTAAACAGTATGCTGACCAGAAAGCTGTTATGGGGTAATGGCCATTTTCAAAATGGAGGACAGATAATTCCCTTGTTCACAGTGGACAAACAGGACGCGGGAAAGGAGAAAGAGATTGAGGAGTAGACTACACTGGAGGCAAGTATGACTTGTGTATGCTTATTTTGACTTTTAATTTTCAGTTCAGGTTTTCTTTAAGTTGTAGTTCAGGTTCTGTGATCTGGCTGATATTTTTCAGATCAAATTTGTCAGTGCAGCCAGCATTTTACCTTCTTTTATTAGGATGAAGTATTTCTTTCACTTTCCTTTTATCAAAACACATGTTTTTTTTTCTGAAATGGGGGAGGAGGGTGTTTTAAAAAGGAGTTCATGGTTCAGAGACTTGGCTGTTTTGCAGAAACTGTCTTTGGGACAGCTGATGGTAGTTAGGAAATGGCCAGTTTCCTGTTGGTATGTCACACTTCTTTTCTCATCCACTGAAAAGACTTTGAACTGTGGCTGGTATGCAATTATTGGTTGTGCAAGCTTTGGATTTACATCATCTTTAACTGTAAGGAAAAGGCTACATTTCATTACAAAACATTGATAAAAAAAATTACTGTAACAGAATATTTGATAGCCCATACATGATTATTCTAATAAACTGTTAAACAGTGCCTTGTGTGATCTGAAGTGTACCTGCTGTATTCCTGTATGACTTGATGAAGGTTACACATTCAGTTTCTGGTAAAAACAAGAGGAAAAAAAAAATATTCTCTGTATATATTGATCTCTAAATAATCTTTCTCTAATGCTGTATCAGTGTTTTGTGGTTTGTTTGTTTTTTCCTTTGACGCATCATTGAAATTCCCGATCAATCAGGCATGAACGTGAGTGAGTTTCGGGCAGTGGAGGCTTAACCACTTGAGGACCTAGGGCTTTCTACCCCTTAAGGACCGGCCACTTTTTTTCCATTCAGACCACTGCAGCTTTCACGGTTTATTGCTCGCTCATACAACCTACCACCTAAATGAATTTTGGCTCCTTTTCTTGTCACTAATACAGCTTTCTTTTGGGGCTATTTGATTGCTCCTGCGATTTTTACTGTTTATTTTATTCATCAAAAAAGACATGAATTTTGGCAAAAAAATGATTTTTTTAACTTTCTGTGCTGACATTTTTCAAATAAAGTAAAAAAAATCTGAGCGTGTAGGCGGGCGATTGGGTGCCCGCAAGGGGCAGATTAGGGTCTGATCTGATGGGTAACAGTGACAGGTGGTGATAGGGGGTGATTGATGGGTAATTAGTGGGTGTTTAGAGGAGAGAATAGATGGAAACACTGCGCTTGGGTGGTGATCTGATGTCGGATCTGCGGGCGATCTATTGGTGTGGGTGGGTGATCAGTTTGCCCGCAAGGGGCAGGTTAGGGGCTGATTGTTGGGTGGCAGTGACAGGGGGTGATTGATGGGTGATAGGTGATTGGCAGGTGATTGACAGGTGATCAGTGGGTTATTACAGGGAAGGACAGATGTAATTAATGCACTGGCGAATTGATAAGGGGGGGGGTCAGAGGGCAATCTGAGCGTGTGGGCGGGTGATTGGGTGCCCGCAAGGGGCAGATTAGGGTCTGATCTGATAGGTAAAAGTGACAGGTGGTGATTGATGGGTAATTAGTGGGTGTTTAGAGAAGATAACAGATGTAAACGATACATTTGGGAGGTAATCTGACGGCGGGTTTGCGGGCGATCTAATGGTGTGGGTGGGTGATCAGATTGCCCGCAAGGGGCAGGTTAGGGGCTGATTGATGGGTGGCAGTGACAGGGGGTGATTGATGGGTGATAGGTGATTGGCAGGTGATTGACAGGTGATCAGTGGGTTATTACAGGGAAGAACAGATGTAATTAATGCACTGGCGAATTGATAAGGGGGGGTCTGAGGGCAATCTCTTAAACGTTCTCCTGTGGATAAAACCCAACACATGTTATTTGCCCAGTTGTCCTGATTATTAAAACGTTTAAATAATGTCTCTATCACAATGTATGGCGACAATATATTATTTTGAAATGTTATTTTTCTGTTTTGTTTTTTTTTGTCCGGTCTATAATTACAAGCCCCTATGTAATAAAGTAATTTTCCCTCATAAAATATAGATTAAAAAAAGCTGAGTCCCTAAGGCAACTATTTATGTATTATTTTTTTTTAACAAGTGTTTTTTTTGGGGGGGGAGGGGGGTGATGGGGGGTGTAAGTTATTAATTGTATTAATATTGTGATGTGTGTGTATGTATGTATCTGTAATTTGTAATGTGTGTAATTTTACTTTTTGGCCACAAGATGGTGTTGGTGAACACCCGTAATAGGAAGTGATTACTTTTTTTACTTTTAACTACGCTGTAACTTGTTCCTGTTTTATGAATGGATGTGGCCGCTGTTCGCGGTCACGTCCATTTATTCCAACGCATTGTGATTGGGTAGGGGACTAGATCGTGGTGACCTGAAGGTAAATAGTGGAGAGAGTGGCGTGCACTCGTGCAGAGCGGTGGCGCGAACGGGTGACTAAAATGTCCTGTTGCGGTTAACGTCAAACAGGACGTTTTAATAAATCAGTTTGCCATTAACTGGTTAAACAACACCAAATTAGTATTTTAGCTAATGAAAAGCAATAGTAAATGCTTGGAAATTGTTAAGAACCAATCCTCATGTACTACGATTAAATATATATTTTTCATGGGGTACTTGTGATAATGTTTACTATGCTAGTGGGTACTTGGCAAGTACAGGGTTTTAAAACGGGTACATACCAATAAAATGTTGAGAAACTGTGTTCCAGACGGCTGACACATGAGGAAGTTGGTGTATCACTTAAAGGGGCACTATGGCTAAATTCTTCATTTTAAGTCCCTTTAACATGAAGATTTGTATGTGTAGCAATGTTAATGATAAGTATTATGGCTGATGAAAAGTATTTTGTACACTGATAGTACATATATATATAGCTAAGGAGTCACGTCGGGAAGATTTACCTATCTGACGCCGATTCAGCATAAACCATTGTGTGATAGGAGGTACTGTAGGACACCTGATTTGAAGCTGGCACAGCTACGGACACCTATTGCTGTCCGTTGCTGTGGTAACCAGCTTCAAATCAGGGGTCCTTAGTGAGCAGCATGGACCTATAGAGCCGTACAGCGCTGTCCTTCGCTGTACGCGCACGGCGGCTGCAGCCTGCAAAGAGCTCGAGTCGGAATTCAGCAGTTACAAGTTGGGATAAACCCATCTGAGCAGACCAGAGGGGGGAGAGATATAACGGCAACATGGAGAGCAGTTACAGTGCCTCCTATCACACAATGGTTTATGCTGAATTGGCGTCAGATAGGTAAATCTTCCCGACGTGACTCCTTAACTATATATATGTACTATCAGTGTACAAAATATTTTTTATCAGCCATAATACTTATCATTAACATTACTACACATACAAATCTTCATGTTAAAGGGACTTAAAATGAAGAATATAACCATAGTGCCCATTTAAAGAAAACACATGATCAATTAATTTGCATATAACATATAAAGACATCTCCCAACTATTACCCTTAGTTCTGTTATGTTTCCAACAGAGGAAATGTGGTCAAGAGGGGCTCTCCTTTTTTATGCTGCCTGGAGGTCTGCATGATGAGCAGTCGTGATGGGAATTCCGGCTCTTTTAAGAGAATTGGCTCTTTTGGCTCGGCTCCCATGGCTCACAAACGGCTCTTCATTTAATATCATTAGTAGCCACTCAGATATGGAAGAAAAGCCCTGCCCCGTCTCCATGACAACTCCAGGCTGCTTCTCTGAGTGGGGCAATCACTCTTGCTGCTGCTGCTCTACTCCGCCCCATACAACCCTACAAGCTACAGGAGGAGGACTACATCTCCCGGCATGCCTCAGCGCCCTTTATTACAGAGCAGAGCGCCCTGATAAGTGTCTCACAGGCATCGGCTCTTTTTAAACTAAGCACCGGCTCTTGTCGTTCGCAGCAAAGAGCCGGCTAATTCGCGAACGACCCATCACTAATGAGCAGTCCCTGTGACCAATTATACAGGGGTAGCCACGTTCTTTGGCTCACTTCCTCCAGTTATGAGTGGTCATGCGTGAAGTGCTGGCACTGGCCAATTGCCTCTAGATCTTGCAGCATCCCGCCTCAGTGTTTGAATGAGCAATGTGCACATTCTCATTGATTGGGTTGCAATCTGGTGGCCAGGTGGGGCAGGCAGTAGAGGATGCAAAGGTTCTGTTGGTGTTCAAACTGGTTGCAGCTGCCTGGGACATGAGCTGTCTGTGAGAATGGAGTAGTTGGAAGTTTTCTCCCTTGGACAGCCACAGGAATGGAGCGGAAAGGCAAGAGTAGCTTATGTTATCCCAGCGGGGACTGGAGACCTCTCATCACTTCCGCACTTCTCCTCTAGTAATTGCTTCTGCTGGTTGCGTCATCAGCAGAAGCTTTTTGTTATAAATCACCTTTTTGCTTCGACACCAGCAACTTCTTATAGTTGCGCCTCACATACTGTGAGATACCTTGACTCTCAACACAGCAAGCAGGAGATAGACTTTTCTCAGACTTCTTCAAAGTACAAGTTATTTATTCAGGAAACAAATATATAGATACAGTTCATCATATCTTAGCAAAGCAACTTCTTCTGTTTAAGTTCTTGGCGTTACAGCTCTTGACTAACCTTCCTCCTGAATGTTAGTCAGTTACCTTCTTTCTAGACTACGTTACATCTTCAAGACTACCTATGTACAGCATACATCATATCAGATTACGTATAGAATGGAAATACTTAAGAGGTTCCAGTCAGCATATAGATAGCAGGAAAGTAGGAAGCCGAGTGAGCTCCGTTCGCCCACCCGGCCCTTTAAAGAGTAACTGTCAGGCTGCAGAAGCTAATTTAAACCTCTAGTCTCCTGTGTTAAACAGTTTAGAAGGAAGCCAAAAAGACATTACTGAAGATAAAGATCTCTCTTACCTTTGATGTGTGCTTATCAGCACAGCTTAGACCTAAGCAGGACGCAAGCCGCATAACATACTGCAAAGCATTCTGGGGCCCTCCCCTCGGCTGCTAAGGAGAAGACGGGATCAAGTTTCAGCAGCTTCTAAAACTCAGTCCAGCCACAGCACAGATAAATCTCGGGGCAGCGTACACTGCAGGAGTCCGCTATTGTTCCTAGCCACATGGCTCATTAATATTCACTGCAAACTAGTGTTATTCAGTATGAGCTGTTCTGTGATCAGAAGCAGGCAGGACATGACGACACATTTGGCTTCACAAACATGGAACCTGCCATGAGCTGTCAGGAGCATCATTCTCTGCATATACTATATACAAATTCTGTGAAATCCAAACGTGGACAGTGAAATGCATATGTAATGTAAGTACAGCCAATCTTTAGCTACTGATATATGTGTTTATTTTCTCTGAGACCCTATACCTAACAGCTCCTCTTTAATACTGACCAGGAAAGAGTTAAATGTGACCTCATCTTAGCCATCCCACAGACCCGACTATTGGCTTAGACTCCTCGTGGTGTCATAATACACACCTACTCGATTAATATTTAATGTCACTTTTCACTTACATACAAGAATTTGGTATTCTGTACATATGGCCTAAGTTTATTGTTCTTGTGGTGTACATGTTGAGGTCAGTGAGACCTGTGGCCTTGTCCATAGAACAGCTTCTTGGTATGTCCTAGTTCTGCTGACAGAACTGTATATTTTCTTTCTAAGAGAAAAATCCCCTTAAAGGGCAGGTCTGCACCCCAAGCCTTTTTGACTAACTCAGTCCAAATAACTGAGGCCTACTTAAATTATAACAATCCCCCCCTAAAAAGGCTTGGTCCGCAGATCCCTGCTTCTGAACCCAGCAGTACCTGGTTTCTTTTCTTTATGTTTCACTTTTCGATGTTCGTGCTCCTGGAATATGGACGCACCAGGTTTTATTTTTTTTTTTTTTCCCCTGGTTTTACCACTAGGTGCTTTTTTTTTTTTTATATTCTGCTCCGGTGGAAAATACGGTACATTTGGGTGTGCTCATTACCACACCTTTGTTCCAGTGCAGCCCACACTTTTTTTTTTTTTAATAACTTGCTTCCATGCCTGTGAATCCAGCCGCTGCCACTCTGACAAAAAAGATTCTGGAGCAGTCCCTGCATAGTCATATCATAGCCTGTCACCAAAGGAGCTCACAATCTATTTCCTACCATAGTCTAATGTGCTACCAAATTATTATGCATTTATATAGCACTGACATCTCTAGTAATTTAGTGTACATGAGTATGTGAATGCGGGAGACGCGATGGCCCCAGACTGAAATTTCCCTTAAGGTGCATACACATGCACTACTAAAGAGGACGGGTCTGTCAGACCCTCCCGCTGGGCGGTCGTACTCCCAACAGTAGTGCGTGTGTACAGTCTGTCTGCAGGCTGATAAGGCTGTTTCTGAACGATCTGCTGAGCTGAGCGGATCGTTCAGAAACAGCCTTATCAGTCTGCAGATAGACTGTACACACGCACTACTGTCGGGAGAACGACCGCCCGGCGGGAGGGTCTGACGGACCCATCGTTCTCTTTAGTAGTGCGTGTGCACCATTAATGTCCCAGTCCGACCCTGATCACTACCTAGTGCTAATATCTGCCTATCACTACCTGCAGGCCACTACAATCTGCCTATCTTATACCTACTGCTACTATCTGCCTATCACCAAATACTACTACTATCTGCCTATCACTACCTGCCGGCCACTACAATCTGCCTATCTCTAACTACTATTATCTGCCTATCCTCAAATACTACTACTATCTGCCTATCACTACCTTCTGGCCTCTACAATCTGCCTATCCTCAAGTACTACTACTATCTGCCTATCACTACCTGCCAGCCACTACAATCTGCCTAGCTCTACTATTATCTGCCTATCCCCAACTACTACTACAATCTGCCTATCACTACCTTCTGGCCACTACAATCTGCCTATCCTCAAGTACTACTACTACTATCTGCCTATCACTACCTGCCGGCCACTACAATCTGCATATCTCTAACTACTACTATCTGCCTATCCCCAACTACTACTACTAACTGCCTATCACTACCTTCTGGCCACTACAATCTGCCTATCCTCAAGTACTACTACTATCACTATCTGTCTAGGGTTCGAATCCTGGCTAGGTCAAGTACCTATTCAGTAAGGACTTCAAGGCAAGACTCCCTAACACTGCAGGGTGGCCTCTTGAGCGCGTCCCAGTGGCTGCAGCTCTGGAGCGCTTTGAGTCCGACAGGAGAAAAGCGCTATACAAATGTTCGGATTATTATTATTATCACTATCTGCCGGCCACTACAATCTGCCTATCTCTACCTACTACTACTACTATTTGCCTATCACTACCTGCCAGTCACTTCAATCTGCCTGTCACTACCTATCTGCCTACCCCTAGCCTGCTTCAATTAAGTTGGAGAGGACACAAACATCAGAAATACAGTAAGAGGAACAAGGAGACCAGCCAGGCGGTATCTGCCTGTATACAAGTGCTTGTGCCAGGCAGCTGGGCTGGCCTTTCATGTGCCACCCTGTAGAGGCTACCTATTACATTCTGCCTGCCAGTAGGATCTACCCTTGCATATGTTTGTATGTGTTGTGTCTGTTGGGGGAATGGGAACACCTGAATTGTGGGGTGGTGAATGAGAGAGAGCCTGAGATAACTTTTTTTTTTTTTTTATCCTCCAAATTGGCGTGTAGTGACAGAGGGGAGAGTGAGGGGGCTCAGTAGGTTTGCCCAGCATGGGACCCTGAAATTTCTGATGTTGGTCCTGTGAAAGGGTGGAGAGGCAAAGAGAGGTGAGCAAGGTTGCTCTTCAAATTCGCAAATTCGTTATGTACCCGAAAATTCTTGAATTGAAGCCTGTAAGCAGTATCAGCGTTGGTGGTATAGTGGTGAGCATAGCTGCCTTCCAAGCAGTTGACCTGGGTACAATTCCTGGCCAATGTATGTGAGCCTGCTTTTGACATCCTACAAATCCCTGGAAGACTATATCCATGAACAGAGTGAGAGAGAGGCAGGCAGGTGCAAAGGGAGGAGAGGAGAGAAGGGTGATTTCCCTTAAAAAAAAAAAAAAACACCCGAATTCGCGAAGATGAATTTTTCCAGAATTTAGTTACTGAACTCGAACCGAATTCAAATCGAATTCGGTGGTTGCGATCGAATTCGAACCTGAATTTGCCCCTGACCCGAATTCGAATGTACTCGAATCGAATTTAGGAGCAATTTAGGCTAAAGTCTTTTAGGCGTGATAACTGAGTTATCACCGCTTTGTGAATCAGGCCCAAAATGCAGTTTTAAATGATGGTTTTTATTATATAGTGAGGAAAAAAAAAACTCAAAACCTACATGGCCCAGTGTGAAAAAGAAATTGCCCCCTGAACCTAATAACTGGTTGGGCCACCCTTAGCAGCAATAACTGCAATCAAGTGTTTGCGATAACTTGCAAGGAGTCTTTTACAGCGCTCTGGAGGAATTTTGGCCCACTCATCTTTGCAGAATTGTTGTAATTCAGCTTTATTTGAGGGTTTTCTAGCATGAACCGCCTTTTTAAGGTCATGCCACAACATCTCAATAGTATTCAGGTCAGGACTTTGACTAGGCCACTCCAAAGTCTTCATTTTGTTTTTCTTCAGCCATTCAGAGGTGGATTTACTGGTGTGTTTTGGGTCATTGTCCTGCTGCAGCACCCGGATGGCCGGACATTCTCCTTAAGAATTTTTTGGTAGACAGTAGAATTCATGGTTCCATCTATCACAGCAAGCCTTCCAGGTCCTGAAGCAGCAAAACAACCCCAGACCATCACACAACCACCACCATATTTTACTGTTGGTATCATGTTCTTTTGCTGAAATGCTGTGTTACTTCTACGCCAGACGTAACTGGACACGCATCTTCCAAAAAGTTCAACTTTTGTCTCGTCGGTCCACAAGGTATTTTCCCAAAAGTCTTGGCAATCAGTGAGATGTTTTTTAGCAAAATTTAAACGACCCTTAATGTTTTTTTTGCTTAAAAGTGGTTTGCGCCTTGGATATCTGCCATGCAGGCCGTTTTTGTCCAGTCTCTTTCTTATGGTGGAGTCGTGAACACTGACCTTAATTGAGGCAAGTGAGGCCTGCAGTTCTTTAGATGTTGTCCCGGGGTCTTTTGTGGCCTCTCGGATGAGTTTTCTCTGCGCTCTTGGGGTAATTTTGGTCGGCTGGCCACTCCTGGGAAGGTTCATCACTGTTCCATGTTTTTGCCATTTGGGGATAATGGCTCTCACTGTGGTTCGCTGGAGTCCCAAAGCTTTAGAAATTACTTTATAACCTTTACCAGACTGATAGATCTCAATTACTTTTGTTCTCATTTGTTCCTGAATTTCTTTGGATCTTGGCATGATGTCTAGCTTTTGAGGTGCTTTTGGTCTACTTCTCTGTGTCAGATAGCTCTTATTTAAGTGATTTCTTGATTGAAACCGGTGTGGCAGTAATCAAGCCTGGGGGTGACTACAGAAATTGAACTACAGAAATTGAACAGTTAAGTTATATTTTAACAAGGGGGGCAATCACTTTTTCACACAGGGTCATGTAGATTTGGAGTTTTTTTTTCTCACTAAATAATAAAAACAATCATTTAAAACTGCATTTTGTGTTCAATGATGTTATCTTTGACTAATAGTTAACAGTTTTTGATGAGCAGAAACATTTAATTGCGACAAACATGTAAAGAATAAGAAATCAGGAAGAGGGCAAATAGTTTTTCACACCACTGTATATCAGTAGCTAAATATTGGCTGTACTTACATTACATTTGCATTTCACTGTCCAAGGTTGGATTTCACAGAATTTTTATATAGTATTTGCAGAGAATGATGCTCCTGACAGCTCATGGCAGGTTCCATGTTTGTCTGTCTCCTATGAAGCCAATTGTGATGTCATATCCTCCCTGCTTCCTGATGATTCGACTCACAAAAAAGATCGTAATGGACAACACTACTGTGCAGTGAATATTAATTAGCCATGTGGCTAGGAACAATAGCGGACTCATGCAGTATACTCTAAAGGAACATGTGCCCTGTGATTTTTCAGTGCTGTGAGTTTAGGCTGCTGTTACAAGCTGCTGTAACATGAGCCTGTAACTTCTCACTGTAAAAGCATCCTTAGGGCGTGATAGGGAAATGAAGGGGAGGACCCAAGGTAGTGCACTGGGGAGAAGAAGCAACCCCAGAATGCTTTGCAGTATCTGTTATGCGTCCTGCCGGCCTCCTTATGAGCTTGGGAATAACAGCCTTGCTGTTCAGCACACATCAAAGTAAGAGAGATTTTTAACTTCAGTATTGCCTTTTTGGCTTCCTTCTAAACTGTTTAACACAGGAGAATAGAGGTTTAAATTAGCTTTTGCAGCCTGACAGTTACTCTTTAAAGGACTTACGAGGCCAAAATGTCTAAAAAAAAGCAAAGTACCTGTAAGCTGTTTAAATGCACGGAGGACGCCGTCCGCGCCCTCCGTGCAGTTCCACCGGGTCCCCTTCCTGAGATCGCCCCCCGCGCCGACCCCGACCCCCCAGGCCGGGTCGGGCTCTCGTGCCGCTCTCAATATGGCCGCTTCCATTGGCCGCGGCTGCGCAGTCCGCCTGGCCGCGAGTGCGGCTGCGCAGCTCTACGGCCAACCCCCCGAACCACGCACTGTAGCGTGGATCGGAGGGGTTGGCCGTAGAGCTGCGCAGCCGCACTCGCGGCCAGGCGGACTGCGCAGCCGCGGCCAATGGAAGCGGCCATATTGAGAGCGGCACGAGAGCCCGACCCGGCCTGGGGGGTCGGGGTCGGCGCGGGGGGCGATCTCAGGAAGGTGACCCGGCGGAACTGCACGGAGGGCGCGGACGGCGTCCTCCGTGCATTTAAACAGCTTACAGGTACTTTGCTTTTTTAGACATTTTGGCCTCGTAAGTCCTTTAAGTTACCTCCTCTGTAGTTATTTTCACATGCAGTTAATTAACAACCTGTCTAGAATTCTGGAGTTATTTTAAGGATTGAGGAGTTAACTTAAAGACAGAAGAGTTAACTTTAGGTTTGCCAGAGGTAAAATGTTTCCTGAATACTACATGCCTCATCACCATGGTGATAACTATAGAAACGTTACTAAAGACAGGAGATAAGCTTAATGAATTGAGGCCAATGGCTCTATTCACAAAACTTATCAAAAATGACTTACCACCTAATTGATAAAAATAACCTTTCATCACATTTACGAGCAAAATAATCAGAGTAATTTGTTACCGATTACCGTATATACTCGAGTATAAGCCAACCCCCCAACTTTTACCTAAAAAAGAGGGGAAATTGTCACAAGTTAGCGGAAATTGATTGAAATTGAAATCCTAAAGGTACTCATTGGACTTGGGGCCCCTTAGCGTACTTAGGGTGTAAAAAAGTGCCACACATGTGGTACCGCCGTACTCAGGAGAAGTAGTTTAATGTGTTTTGGGGTGTATTTTTACACATACCCATGCTGGGTGGGAGAAATATCTCTGTAAATGACAATTGTTTGATTTGTTTTACACACAATTGTCCATTTACAGAGATATTTCTCCCACCCAGCATGGGTATGTGTAAAAATACACCCCAAAACACATTATACTACTTCTCCTGAGTACGGCGATACCACATGTGTGACACTTTTTTGCAGCCTAGGTGCGCTAAGGGGCCCAACGTCCTATTCACAGGTCATTTTGAGGCATTTGTTTTCTAGACTACTCCTCACGGTTTAGGGCCCCTAAAATGCCAGGGCAGTATAGGAACCCCACAAGTGACCCCATTTTAGAAAGAAGACACCCCAAGGTATTCCGTTAGGTGTATGGTGAGTTCATAGAAGATTTTATTTTTTGTCACAAGTTAGTGAAAAATGACACTTTGTGAAAAAAAAACCAATAAAAATCAATTTCCGCTAACTTTTGACAAAGAATAAAATCTTCTATGAACTCGTCATACACCTAACAGAATACATTGGGGTGTCTTTTTTCTAAAATGGGGTCACTTGTGGGGTTCCTATACCACCCTGGCATTTTACGGGCCCAAAACCGTGAGTAGTCTGGAAACTAAATGTCTCAAAATGACTGTTCAGGGGTATAAGCATCTGCAAATTTTGATGACAGGTGGTGTATGAGGGGGCGAATTTTGTGGAACCGGTCATAAGCAGGGTGGCCTTTTAGATGACAGGTTGTATTGGGCCTGATCTGATGGATAGGAGTGCTAGGGGGTGACAGGAGGTGATTGATGGGTGTCTCAGGGGGTGGTTAGAGGGGAAAATAGATGCAATCAATGCACTGGGGAGGTGATCGGAAGGTGGTCTGAGGGGGATCTGAGGGTTTGGCCGAGTGATCAGGAGCCCACACGGGGCAAATTAGGGCCTGATCTGATGGGTAGGTGTGCTAGGGGGTGACAGGAGGTGATTGATGGGTGTCTCAAGGTGTGATTAGAGGGGGGAATAGATGCAAGCAATGCACTGGCGAGGTGATCAGGGCTGGGGTCTGAGGGCGTTCTGAGGGTGTGGGCGGGTGATTGAGTGCCCTAGGGGCAGATAGGGGTCTAATCTGATGGATAGCAGTGACAGGGGGTAATTGATGGGTAATTAGTGGGTGTTTGGAGGAAAGAACAGATGTAAACAATGCACTTGGGAGGTGATCTGACGTCGGATCTGCGGGCGATCTATTGGTGTGGGTGGGTGATCAGATTGCCCGCAAGGGGCAGGTTAGGGGCTGATTGATGGGTGGCAGTGCCAGGGGGTGATTGATGGGTGGCAGTGCCAGGGGGTGATTGATGGGTGATTGACAGGTGATTGACAGGTGATCAGTGGGTTATTACAGGGAAGGACAGATGTAAATAATGCACTGGCGAATTGATAAGGGGGGGGTCTGAGGGCAATCTGAGCGTGTAGGCGGGTGATTGGGTGCCCGCAAGGGGCAGATTAGGGTCTGATCTGATGGGTAACAGTGACAGGTGGTGATAGGGGGTGATTGATGGGTGATTGATGGGTAATTAGTGGGTGTTTAGGGTAGAGAACAGATGTAAACACTGCACTTGGGAGGTGATCTGACGACGGATCTGCGGGCGATCTATTGGTGTGGGTGGGTGATCAGATTGCCCGCAAGGGGCAGGTTAGGGGCTGATTGATGGGTGGCAGTGACAGGGTGTGATTGATGGGTGATTGATGGGTGATTGACAGGTGATTGACAGGTGATCAGGGGGATAGAGGTATACAGTACACGGGGGGGGGGGGGGTCTGGGGAAAATCTGAGGGGTGGGGGGGTGATCAGGAGTCCCCAGGGGGCAGTTCAGGGTTAAAAAAATAGCGTTGACAGATAGTGACAGGGAGTGATTGATGGGTGATTAGGGGGGTGATTGGGTGTAAACAGGGGTCTGGGGGGTGGGCAGGGGGGGGTCTGAGGGGTGCTGTGGGCGATCAGGGGGCAGGGGGGGGAGATCAGTGTGTTTGGGTGCAGACTAGGGTGGCTGCAGCCTGCCCTGGTGGTCCCTCGGACACTGGGACCACCAGGGCAGGAGGCAGCCTGTATAATACACTTTGTAAACATTACAAAGTGTATTATACACTTTGTATGCGGCGATCGTAGGGTTAACATCCCGCTGGCGCTTCCGTGTGGCCGGCGGGATGCTGCGGCGGGTGAGCGGAGCCAGGCGGCGGCGGAGGATCGCGTCACGGATGACACGATCACTCCGCCCATGCCCCTAAAAGGACTGCCGCCTCTGTGGGTGAGCTGGTCCTTGCGGGCTCCATTTCCCGGCCGCCCCTGTGCGTTAGGCGGTCGGGAAGTGGTCAAGAAAGCAAACTCTTGTTTTCCTTAGTATTTTAGTAAGGGGGCTTTTAGGACCATTGTAGCCCCTCACACACTCCAATGAGTTCTGGTTCACCATGAGCTTGCTAGTTAGTCTGTACCTCTCGGTGTTTCAAGCCCTACTCCATAGAGCCAAATTAATCCATGCCATGCACTGATGAGGATCAAACAATCCGAAACAGCCTGTATGCATGTTGGATTATTATGGCTCTGTACAAATTAACAAAATGACACATCATTGCATTTCAGAGGTTCTGGAGGTGTGTTTAGCTTCTAAGGGCAACAATGGTTAATTTGCATATATTCAGTAGTGATGCACTGGGAGACATCTCAAGCTCACTCCAACCTGAATTATCGCAAATACTTTCTGTTTTAAAAAAGCAAACTCTTGTTTTTCTAAAGTTATAAAAACTCTGAGGCCGGCTTCACACTGCAAATTAGCGTTAGTGTTCACACCACAATGCCACAAACAGGCCTTCAGGGAATACTGCGTTACTATACGATATTCAGGGAATACCACATTACTATGCGGTCACTTCCTGTTTAGAAAATATGGAAGTGCACGGAAGCGTATTGTAAAAATACGCTTACGCGCATACGAACTACAATGTCACCACACTGCCACTGCCAACATTTTTCAAATCCCTGCATCGCCATAGACTTACATGACTTCCAGTCCGCCACACGACAAAGCAGATACGCGTGCTAACAAAGTTTTGGAAGCGTGTCAGATTGAGCACTTCCGGCGCCCCGCATGTAATTATGAACTCTCACATAGACTTTCATTACCTTGCGCAGTATGCTAAATTGCCGCAACGCACCGCGCCAGTGTGAAAGAGCCCTGGGGTTAAAGGAGTTGCTGACACTGCCACAGTGTGTAAAAAAAAAATGCCACTAAAAATCATGATTGGCATAGCAAACATGCTGCAATTTCAGTCTCCTCTCTTTCATCTGCCCATATGTTGACGCAATTATCATTTGTGTCCCATGAAGTGTGAAATTTTGAATAATAACAATGGATAACTGCAGCGGTGGATAGGTTAAGGAAATTTGAAACTAACTTTAATTGGTAGATTTTTTTTTTTCTTCTTTTTGCTGCAACCTTTTAACAGTTCTACTGAATTACCCATTTGTTGATTTACACTGATACATATGGACAATATGGACTTCTTAAATTGACTTCTAATAACACAATCCTGAACGAACACATTTGGTGAAAGCACTGTCAAGCTGTGGTTTGGAACTTCCTGTGAGTCACTGATACAGCTTCTGCCCTACCCTACTTTGTAACTGTGAAAGAAAAAAAAATCCCACTGGCGTATACACTCCATGGACAGTCTTATCACAGGTTATTCACAGAATCATCCCATCAGGTAAGCTCACTGCTTATGCCTGAATACATATCTGGTTTACCTGCATGAAATCCGATATTTTCTGCCCGGCACGTTACCATAAATGAAATAAAAAGTCTCAGGATTTGTTCACACACAGGCATTACAATTTTGAAGCATTTTTTCATGTTTTTATTTACTTTTAAGGATGGTCTTAATGCTTTGAAATGCTTTAGAACTTTTTTTTAAACACCTGAACTGAGAGAGATATGCAGGCTGCCATATTTATTTCCTTTTAAACAATATCAGTTGCCTGGTGATCTCTTTGGCTGCAGTAGTGTCTGAATCGCACACCTGAAACTGTGGCTAATCTAGTTAAACTTCAATCAGAAACACCTGATTAGCATGTTGTTCAGGGTTTATGGCTGAAATTATTGGAGTCAGAGAAGCAGCAGGTCAGCCAGGCAATGTGCATTGTTTAAAAGGAAATAAATAGGGCAGCCGCCATATCCCTGCCAGTTCAGGTGTCCATAAAATCCCACCATTTTAAAATATTTGTGTGCAGAAGCTCTCAGACTGATCAGATTGGGCCTGGTACAAAAGCCTATAACCAACCAGCCAGTAACAGATTGTTAATTGGATATTTTTTTTTGTATTAATTATGTAAATGCAATGTTCAAAAATGTATATTTTCTTAGATATATCTATATATATTGATTACGGCACTTTTAGAAAAGTATTCAATTTTATCTTTTTAAAACATACAAAGAATTAATAGGTTGATTATTGGAAGAAAGGCCTAGTGCACACCAGAGCGGTTCGGCTGCAGTTTGCGATCCGCTTGCGGATGTGGAAACGCTTGGGTAATGTATTTCAATGGGCTGGTGCACACCAGAGCGGGAGGCGTTTTGCAGAAACGCATACTCCCGAGCTGCTGCAGATTTTGGATTGCGGAGGCGTTTCTGCCTCAATGTTAAGTATAGGAAATACGCAAACCGCTCTGAAAAACTGCACTTCAGAGCGGTTTGCCAGGCGTTTTTTGTTACAGTAGCTGTTCAGTAACAGCTTTACTGTAACAATACATGAAATCTTATTTCTCCTCCAGAAGCGCTCCACCATAGACAACAATGCTGTCACCACCACCAGGAACACCCTAAAGGATCCTCACTCACCAAATAAGGTGGGCCAGCAATGACATTGGCCTTATCTCGCCTCTGGGGTATTTGATAGGCTCCCCACACCCTGTGGCAGTCAGATGCTATCCAGATATCACCTCTCCTTTCTTCCTGAATGTGACCTCAATGCAAACAAATGCTATCATTGCGCAGGCATCTTTAGCTTAAAAGGGTATTTATTAAAAAAGGTTCCACTCACATGTTACAGGTAGTTGGTAAGCCTGTGGAGTGTTAGGAACGAGCTCCACCCCGTGCGGCTTCCCGGGCTGGCCGCCGTGTGCTGGTATCCCAGGAGGCCGTTCCTAACACTCCACAGGCTTACCAACTACCTGTAACATGTGAGTGGAACCTTTTTTAATAAATACCCTTTCAAGCTAAAGATGCCTGCGCAATGATAGCATTTGTTTGCATTGAGGTCACATTCAGGAAGAAAGGAGAGGTGATATCTGGATAGCATCTGACTGCCACAGGGTGTGGGGAGCCTATCAAATACCCCAGAGGCGAGATAAGGCCAATGTCATTGCTGGCCCACCTTATTTGGTGAGTGAGGATCCTTTAGGGTGTTCCTGGTGGTGGTGACAGCATTGTTGTCTATGGTGGAGCGCTTCTGGAGGAGAAATACTATTGATAAGAAAGGACTAACTCAAGCCTTTTTTCAGAAGCGTACCCGTAGGACTGTCTATAACATAGGAACCCTTTTAGTTATTTACTGTATATATAAATCATATTGATTATTTAAATACATCCTTGAACCATATTGGTAATTGCGGGTATATTCATCTGAGCGCTGTGTAACGCTGTGTTTGACAATACATGAAATCTACTACACCAAAACCGCTACACAAAACCGCAAAACGCTAGCTGAAACGCTGCAGAAAAATAAGAAAAAACGTTTCGAAATCTGCTAGCATTTTGCGGATCTGCTAGCGGTTTTTGGTGTGCACCAGCCAAATTGTATATCTACTATAACATTTTTGTGGAATCACTTCTTGGTGAAAAGGCAAATTAATGCATAAATTATATAGGGCTCGTATTCTGCATCCTGTGTTTTTTTTTTAAATATGTTAACGGAAATGCAGAATGTTTTTGTTTTTCAACTTTATGTAACGGCTATTTTAAAAATAAAATATATAACGTATAAAAAATGTAATATTTGTTTTGGAGCACCACCTGCTGCTGCTATGTAACACTATAGAAGCTTAAGTCTACTGGTTATTAATGCTCATTGTTCACTATAGACTTATTTCTACTGCAAGAGCACGGCAAAGCCAGAGAGCAGCGCAATATATACATATAGTAACTATAGACAGAATGTGCGTATCTAGAGGTAACATTAAGTACAATAAGGAGGAGAAAAAAAAGATCTCACAATGCACCAGATTGCCAGAATATTAGATATAAATATGATCTTTATTGGTATCAAAGAAACATATATTAGATCAATGGGTATAAAACCACAAATCTCACAATGACATACATTGGGTAGGGAGACCAAAGACAATCAAGAAAAGTTTGTCTTGTCAATTGTTATTACGTGTGCTTTAGCTAGTTTCTTGATAAATATATATGCAGATCTGCGAATATATATTTATCCGTTAGTTGAGCCGTTTATTATTTTTTTGAATTAACGTTTATGACCTTAGCCTGTTACCGACTCAGATTCCATTCTAGTCCACTGTACCACTGCCATCTTTCTATCGTGTATGACCCAAGCCTGTTACTGACTACGTCTGCTGTGTATTGGATCACATAGCATCTAGCCTGATAGGAGGCCCAGAGCTGCTGTTGCTCTGGGCAATCTTGCTTCCTTGTTCATTACTCCTGAGTCCATCTGTGTAGCCTCTTCCATTACCCAGCTACATAGTCTGGAGCACACACGCTGACTCAGAAAGTATGCTCCCCCTCCCCCCCCCCCCCCCCCCCAGCATTGCTGTAATAATTTTTAAAGGTTTTAAGATTCTCTAAACATAAAAATGAAGGCATTATTCCAATGCCTTTTTTTTTTTTAATTTTTAAGAACCGTGTGTCACGTGTTTTTCACTGACAGAAATCTAATTCAGGATTTATTACAGTTAAAATCTTCCTCCACCACTCCTGAACCCTGTGTGACACTCTACTATTCCTCAAACAAATATTTAAAAATCATACCTTTTTTTTGTCAGGTTAATTTACATATATCCACTCTTTCTTTTATCTATGCCCCTTACACCTCACCATAGTACTTTTTCACCAAGTTCTTGGCATCTTTTCAATTGCAAAGTGCTAAAAAGTTATTCTAAATCTAAGATGAGAAATGATCTCCTAAGAGAAAACTCTGGAGAAAAAGTGAAATGCATATGGGTATCTGTCTCTTCTTGGGCCCATTCCAATTCACTTTTTCTCCAAAGTTTTTTCACATTATAAATATAATGCCTTTTAAACAACCATCAAGCAAGAAAATACTCACTTTTTCACCTACTGTTTGGTACTTTTTCAATTGCAGTTTCTGCACTGGGCTGTTGTGGGTAACAGTATAAACACAATTTGCAAAATCAAAATCAAGTATGCTATGTCTGTTTCCCAAATATCTTCATTTGCATTCTCTTCTGAGCATGTTGATCAGACAATACCTATGTTTAGCAAACTCATGTTGATTACGTGGATATGATTATTCTGTGCTACAGTATATATATTGGCATAAGGTCCCTTGGGGAGTGTACATGTGGTGAAAGAAGCGCCTGATACTTTGGGTGCTAGGTCAATTGGTAAAGTATTTCCGATAGATAGAATCTGGGTAGTGTTACAGATATTCCACTATTGTCTTCCCTACCCTAACAGCTTGAGAGCAGGTACATCAACTACCGCGAGCCAAAAGGAGTGCCTCTTCACACTAGAAAAGCAATGTTCAAGTCAAACAGGAAAAGTATAGATGAGTACATTCTAAAATCAACATTTGATCTCATACAAAAGAGTAAAACTTCAATTCAAAATACGTTACATGTTACTCACTACGACACTAGTAAACATATGGTGGGTGATGGTAAGGGGTAATCAGTACAGAGGTCACTATGTCCGTCATTATTCAGAGTTTATCTACATGATAGCTGAACTCCATGCTCTGCTTAGAAACTCCTTCCTCTGATATTCAGTGTTCTCAGGGACTAATTACCCTTTGTGTATGTTCTTGGAATGTGGGAGTAACCTGGAGTACCCAGAGGAGACCCTTGCATATACTGGGAGAACATACTGCTTGCTGGCTCTTCCTTCCTGGCCTCTTAACCTGAATGTCTACTTAGGAGGTTAATAAAGCTTTGAAGGGTCACATTTTTTACAAATCGTTTTCTTCAAGCCTGGTGTGACAGACCCAACTCCAACTGTAAATGCCTGCTTAGGCGAATTACAGCAATGGATGAGTGACAACTGGCTGAGACTAAACGCAGATAAAACTGAAGTCCTTCTGATCTGAGGGCAGCCGAAACAAAACAACTTCACTTCCAGTCTCCACCACTGGGAATAGGAGGCACAGATCTACACAACTCTGAGCATGTGTGTAGCCTGGGCGTTCTAATTGATGGGGATCTAAACTTCAGAACCCACATCTCTGCTGTGGTGAAATCATTGTATTTTCACCTGAAGAACATCGCAAAAACCAAGCACCTCATCCCCCCAGAAGATCTGCCAACCTTAGTCCATGCCTTCATTACATCCCCGACCGGACTACCATAATGCTCTCTACACTGGCCTCCCAATAAAGGACTTGTACCACCTACAGCTGATACCGAATTCTGCTGCCATATGGTTTACCAACCAACCTGTAACGATCGGTGTAACACAGAGAGGATCTGCAGTATCACCGAGAATGCAGATATATACCAGATTATTGATGATCTGCAGTATCACCGATAATCAGATATATCTCTAACCTCTGGACACCTGAGTGATAAGAGTGTTTTGGTACAACAGTAATACTTTGAGGATCGCACCTGGAAGACAGGTGCAAGAGCAGATAGGAATACTGCTCGGCAACTGGTTCCTTCCGTAGTCTGGACTCTCCACGGGGAGGAGTCAGACTGACAGTGGGAAGGACAGAGCGTGAGTGACACCAATGGAGAAGTGTCACTGACAGATCTGTGAACTATCTCCTAACAGGAGAGATAGTTCTCGAGGTCGGACAAGCCAGGTCGTAAACACACGGACAGATAAGGTACAGAGACAGGAGGCAGGTGCAGAATCCAGAGACTAGCCGAGATTTGGCAACAGAGTATCAGAATGATAAAGGTACAAAATCAGAGATCAGAAGAATGGTCAGGAAAGCAGAAGGTCATAACAAATAATCAACAATGCCTAAGCTAAGGTGTGAGTTCCTTGGCCGTCAACACCTTGGAAACTGATCTAGAATATAATACAGATAATAACAGACTTCCTAGACTAAGGTGTGAGATCCTTGGCCATCGACACCTTGGAAACTGTCTAATAACACAGATACTGACAAGGTCTGAGTGCTACCACGTAGTGATCGCAACGCCAGACACCAGAGAAATGACCAGCATCCAGTATATATACACCAGCGCTCACTAGCGCCTCCCCTAAGTGCCGGACCAATGGAAGTTGCTGAAATTGTCAGCTGACTGGCTTGGTCAGCTGACTCCCTTCTGACTGTCATAAAGGCCCCGCCGCTCTGCGCGCGCGCGTCCTCCTGAGCCAATGTGGACTATCAGTCCCAGCCACACCAGACATGTGTTGTAATATGCCAGTCTGTTTGAGCGCGGGGGCAGCCGCACCGCCAACCGAGCATGCGGCAGTTTCCCCGCGCTCAGCCACTGTGTCAGTAGTAGGCCTATGCGTACCGACTGCCGCGTCGGATGCGGACTCCGCCGCCCTGACCGCTGGGCATGCGGCGGTTTCTCCGCGTTCCGACCCGCTAGTGGATGCGTGCCTAAACACTCCAGATGCCATGCTAGATGCGGAATCAGCCGCCTCACTCTGAGTATTTGCGGCAGCTCTTCCGCGTTTTCTCACAGTACCCCCAACCCCCCCCCCCCCCCCCTGAGGAGTGGACTCCGGACAACTCCTACCGGGTTTCTCAGGATACAAAGTGTGGAATTCCTTTCTCAATTTGTCCGCGTGCATGCGACATTCAGGTACCCATGTTCTTTCCTCTATACCATACCCTTTCCAGTGAACTAGATACTGTACTGAGTTCTGTACCAACCGTGAGTCTAAAATCTTTTCTACTTCGTACTCAGGTTGGTCATCTACCATCACAGGAGGAGGAGGAGTGGCACCCACATGGACTGCTGGCTTAACCCATTCAGGTTCCGTGGTTTTCAAGAGAGAAATGTTCACCTCCCATTCATTAGCCTATAACTTTATCACTACTTATCACAATGAACTGATCTATATCTTGTTTTTTCCGCCACCAATTAGGCTTTCTTTGGGGGGTACATTTTGCTAAGAGCCACTTTACTGTAAATGCATTTTAACAGGAAGAATAAGAAAAAAATGGAAAAATTCATTATTTCTCAGTTTTCAGCCATTATAGTTTTAAAATAATACATGCCTCCATAATTAAAACTCACGTATTGTATATGCCCATATGTCCCGGTTATTACACCGTTAAAATTATGTCCCTATCACAATGTATGGCGACAATATTTTATTTGGAAATAAAGGTGCATTTTTTCCATTTTGCATCCATCACTATTAACAAGTTTAAAATAAAAAAAATATAGAAATATTTCATCTTTACATTGATATTTAAAAAGTTTAGACCCTTAGGTAAATATTTACATGTTTTTTTTTTTTTTATTATAATGGTTTTTTTTATTTATAGTAAACATTTTATTTGGGTAGTTTTGGGAGGGTGGGGGGGTAAACAATAGATTTATAATGTAAATGTGTGTTGATTTTAATTCATTTTTATTTTCAGGTGTAGTATTACTTTTTGGCCACAAGATGGCGGCCATGAGTTTGTTTACATGACGTCACTCTAAGCGTAACACACGCTTAGAGTGGCGCATCAGGAAGTGAATGGCCAGAAAAGGCGCAGCTTCCGAGAGAAGCTGTCGCTTTTTTCAGCGGGGGAGAGGAATCAGTGATCGGACTTCATAGTCCGATACATTGATTCCCTGACTACCGAATCCGCGGCCGGGAGTGCGCGTGCACGCGCGCGATCGGCCGCAGGGGCGCGCGGTAGCGCACATGGTTTCTGGACGTAGTTTCTACGTCCAGAAACCAAAATAGGTTAAGCAGGGACACATGAAAAGATCTAACCCCACGCATGCTGGCAGAAAGATCAATGGCATAAGAAACATTGTAATTAATGTGGTTATAGGCGCTCCTCCAAACTAAGATATATTGAACAAACAATGAAACAAAAGGACATGGGTCGCCACACAGTGGGATGGGAACAACCTCCCTAAATCAATGGAATAAAGTCTGTGCAGGCGCTCAACATAAAAATAGTTCAAAGTCCCAGAATAGTCTATATTCAATTGGGAAAAAAGACGATCTCACACGTTCACAGATAAATATTCACCAGGTACTCTCACCAGATCTCTAGGCTGACTCAATCACAAATCAGCAAAGACAGCTTAGCAATAAACTCCAAAGGTCTTCCACTGCTCTTAGCATCTGTGGATTAAACATAATATGCGGACATAGCGTAAAACTGCTAAACTCCAGATCAATGTGACAGTTCACCCCGTGTTAGGTGATCAAGTGATCCACTGCGTGTTCCCACCACCAGCACTGTAATGGTTAACCGCTCACCAGATTCCAATGCTGATCCCTTGTATCGATCAGCTATGCACGCTTGTGTTTAAATCCTAGTTGCTCAGATGGGAAGTACTTCCAAAGCCAGTTCATCAACGTCTTTCATAAGAGATCTGCAACATATTTTTCGGCGTACAAGATTCTCCAGATGATAAGACGCACCATATTTTCGGCATATAAGAATCTCCAGTCCAGACGATAAGACGCACCTGGTCCTCTGCAGTACGGGTGTGCTGGAGTGACTTGTATAAGTGACTGAGTTGTCACTGTGTAATGTCACGCTGCCGTGCACTCTTATTGCATAAGAAACATTGTTGATCTTCCTGGTAACTGGAAAAGGACCCACAAACCTGGGACCCAACTTGGGCGAGGGTTGTTTCAGGGCCAAATGACAGGTGGACACCCAGACCAAATCTCCTGGTTGGAACTTCCACTCTAAAGAACGTCTCTTGTCAGCTTGACCTTTCTGACTTTGAAAAGCTTTTTCCAAATTATTCTTTACAATCCCCCAATTATCCTTAAATGATTTTTGCCATGCCTTCAGAGCTGGAAACGGAGTGGAAGCTACTGGCAATGGGGAGAACTTGGGCAACTTCCCAGTAACCACCTGAAATGGCGAAAACCCAGAGGAAGAGCTTTTCAAATTATTGTGCGCAAATTCTGCCAATGGCAATGACCCAATGATTTTGCGCATCCGCAACATAACATCTTAAAAATTGTTCCAATGACTGATTCACTCGCTCAGTCTAACCATTGGTCTGTGGGTGGTAGCCCGATGAAAATGACAGTTCCATGCCCATTTGACGACAAAATGCCCTCCAAAATCTGGAAATAAATTGGACTCCCCGATCTGACACTATGTTTTCCGGAATACCATGTAGTCGGAAAACGTGGATGATGAAAAGATCGGCCAGTTCCTGGGCCGAGGGGAGTCCTTTCCAGGGCACAAAATGGGCCATTTTACTGAAACGGTCAACTACCACCCAAATGACTGACATGCCCTCAGACTTCGGAAGTTCCCCCACAAAATCCATGGACAAGTGGGTCCACGGTTCACTCGGGGTGGGCAAAGGCTGCAACGTTCCCACAGGTGCCAGGCGGGAGGGTTTACTTTTTGCACATACTGCACACTCTCTTACATACTCCTTGCAGTCTGTTGCCAATGACGGCCACCAAGCACACCTAGCGACTAGGTCCTGTGTTCTGGAGGCCCCAGGATGTCCAGCATTCTTGTGCGAGTGGAACATCTGTAATATTTGAAGGCGAAAAGGCAGTGGCACAAACATAACCCCCTGAGGCTTTCCCTTAGGAACATCCTGTTGGAAAGGGCTTAAAGTTTCCCTCCAATCTTTCCAAGTTTCTGTGGCTGCCAACACAACTTTCTGTGGAATAATAGTCTCAGGATCTGAGGGCTGTTCTGTCTCTGGCTCAAAGCATCTGGACAGGGCGTCTGCCTTAACGTTTTTACTACCAGTAGTGTACGTAATTATAAACCTAAATCTCGAGAAAAACAATGACCATCGAGCCTGACGGGGGCTCAATCTCTTAGCCCCCTCAATGTATTCCAAATTTTTGTGATCTGTGTAAACCGTAATAGTATGTTCTGCCCCTTCTAGCCAATGACGCCACTCTTCAAAGGCCAATTTAATGGCTAGAAGTTCCCTGTTACCTATGTCGTAGTTTTTCTCTGCTGGTGAAAACCTACGAGAGAAATACGCGCACGGGTGCAATCTGCCCTGTAACCCAGAGCGCTGAGACAGCACAGCCCCTACTCCAACCTCTGAGGCGTCTACCTCAACAATGAAGGGAAAAGAGGTGTCTACGTGTCTCAGAATGGGTGCAGTGCAAAACAACTCTTTCAAAGTGGAGAAAGCAACTCGAGCCTCAGGGGACCAGTGGTTAGTATCTGCCCCTTTTTTAGTAAGACTGGTAAGGGTTGCTATGACTGTGGAGTACCCCTTTATGAACCTTCTATAGTAATTAGCAAATCCCAAAAATCTCTGAAGGGACTTCAGGCCCACAGGCTGGGGCCACTCCAACACAGCAGAGACCTTAGCAGGGTCCATAGAAAGACCCGAGGTGGAAATTATGTACCCCAAAAAGGTGACAGAAGTTTTCTCAAAAATGCATTTCTCCAGTTTGGCGTAAAGCATGTTCAGTCTTAGTTTGTTCAGCACAAACTTGACGTGAGTTCTGTGCTCGGAAAGGTTGTCTGAGAAAATAAGTATATCATCTAGATATACTAGAACAAATTTACCCAACACCTCCCTGAATACCTCATTGATTAGTTCTTGGAAGACGGCCGGGGCGTTACACAACCCGAAGGTCATCACTAGATACTCGTAATGCCCGTCGGGTGTGTTAACCACTTCCCGACCGCCTAACGCACAGAGGCGGCCGGGAAGTGAAGCCCTGAAGGACCGGCTCACCCACAGAGGCGGCGGTCCTTCTAAGGGCATGGGCGGAGCAATCGCGTCATCCGTGACGCGATCCTCCGCCCGGGATCGTTACATGGGCATTTTGTCTCCGCTCGCCGGCCACTTAGCAGAGCCGGCGAGCGGAGGAATCCGCACAATAGGCCAATCAGGAGGTATAAGGCACTTTGTTAGGTAAACAAAGTGCCTTATACGTGCTTCCTCCTCGCCTCGTGGTCTCATTGTTGCAGAGACCACTAGCGAGGAGGAAGCACATTGTAAGTATCAGCACACGTGTTTTTTTTTGCCCACAGAGTCCCTGATCTACCACCCCAGGCCTCATACCCCCCCTGATCACCCCAGCAGACCCCTGCCCAGCACCCTTGCACCCCTGCAAAACCCCCACCCCCCCCACCTGCCACTAACTAGCGACGCTGCCCTTTAGTTTAGGTCCCTAACTGCCACCTAATCACCCCTGATCCCCCCCCCTACCTTTAGATCACCCCCAGACCCCATCCCAGACTACCCCCCTGTATACTGTATACATCTGTATACAGCTACCTTATCCCCTGATCCCCCTCTGATCCCCCTCTGATCACCTGTCTATCACCTGTCCATCACCCCTTAGCACCCCCACCCATCAGAGCAGACCCTAACTGCCCCGCGGGGGTAACCGATCACCTGCCCAGGCCCTCGATTGCCCTCATACCCCCCGCCTGATTACATCCCCTGCTCTTTGTTTACATCTGTCCTCCCCAGCAATCACTAACTGATCTGCGATCAGTAACCCCCTGTGTCTGCCTCTCATCAGATCAGGACTCAGTCTGCCCCATGCAGGCTCCTGATCAACCCCCCACCCCCTCAAATCGCCCTCAGACCCCCCCCCCCTAATCACCGTCCAAGTGCATTGTATTTGACTGTGCTGCGCTTGTGCTGCGCTTGTATTCGATTGTGCTGTAATTGTATTTGATTGTCCCGTGATCGGCTTCGATTGCCCCGTGATTGTTTGATTGCCTGAGACCCCACTTCCCACCACACCCAACCCCACCCTCCCCCCCACCACACCCAACCCCACCCTCCCCCCCCCACCACCTTCCGAGTGCATCAGATTTGCTTGTGCTGTGATTGGAGTCGATTGTGCTGTAATTGTATTTGATTGTCCCGTGATCGACTTCGATTGCCCCGTGATTGTTTGATTGCCTGAGACCCCACTTCCCGCCACACCCAATCCCGCCCTCCCCCCATCACCTTCCGAGTCCATCAGATTTGCTTGTGCTGCGCTTGTATTCGATTGTGCTGTAATTGTATTTGATTGTCCCGTGATCGGCTTCGATTGCCCCGTGATTGTTTGATTGCCTGAGACCCCACTTCCCACCACACCCAACCCCCCCCCTCCCCCCCCCCACCACCTTCCGAGTGCATCAGATTTGCTTGTGCTGTGATTGGAGTCGATTGTGCTGTAATTGTATTTGATTGTCCCGTGATCGACTTTGATTGCCCCGTGATTGTTTGATTGCCTGAGACCCCACTTCCCGCCACACCCAATCCCACCCTCCCCCCATCACCTTCCGAGTGCATCAGATTTGCTTGTGCTGCGCTTGTATTCGATTGTGCTGTAATTGTATTTGATTGTCCCGTGATCGGCTTCGATTGCCCCGTGATTGTTTGATTGCCTGAGACCCCACTTCCCACCACACCCAACCCCACCCTCCCCCCCACCACACCCAACCCCACCCTCCCCCCCCCACCACCTTCCGAGTGCATCAGATTTGCTTGTGCTGTGATTGGAGTCGATTGTGCTGTAATTGTATTTGATTGTCCGGTGATCGACTTCGATTGCCCCGTGATTGTTTAATTGCCTGAGACCCCACTTCCCGCCACACCCAATCCCACCCTCCCCCCATCACCTTCCGAGTGCATCAGATTTGATTGTGCTGTGATTAGATTCGATTGTGCTGTAATTGTATTTGATTGTCCCGTGATTGTTTGATTGTCTCTGAGACCCCACTTCCCACCAACCCCAATACCTCTCAAATACTCCCTTTTTGCTAGGTAGGTGCTCTTTTTTTCTGGGTAGTCTCGGAGGAAACCCCCATAAATTTAGTAATCCACAATGGCAAGAAGGGGGCTTTCCGATGACGAGGTATACAGGTACATGGACCAGTCGGATGAGTTCTTTTGGGAAGAATCATCCGTCGAATCTTCCGGGTCCGAATTTGAACCTGTAGAAAGCAGTGGTTCCTTGACCGAAAGTGATGACGAGGCTATGGTCCCGGCTAGAGCCAGGCGTACCAGACCCCAAGTCGTTAGACCGCAGGTGGCGCAGGATCCGCCTCAAGGGCAGCAGGGTGGTGCTAGCGCTGATGATAGTTTTCTTGGTGAGGCAGGCACCAGCAGCGCAGCATCTCCTGGACTTAGTGCCAGTGCTTCCGTAGACCCTGGCGAAGTGGTGAGCGTCAGCATGGAAGTTGAAACTGGTACGGTGGCAAGTGCAGTAGTACCCCCATCGCAGCCACCAATAAGAAGACGGGCTTGTAGTACCCATAGACTCCCAGAGGTGCTGGCACAACCAGATTGGCAATCCCCTGATTCCGCCGCACCCGTAGTGCCCCCTTTCACCGCCCAGTCTGGAGTCCAGGTGGCGACAGCTCATCTAGGAACGGCCCTAGACTTTTTGCAGCTGTTCATCACCCAGGTTCTCCTGGACTTAATTGTGGTTGAGACCAACCGTAAAGCCACACAATTCATCACCGAGCACCCGGAGAGCATGTATGCCCAGCCTTTCGGGTGGAAACCAGTCCAAGTTTCCGACATTAAAATCTTTTTGGCCCTTATCCTTCACTTGGGACTAATGAAACAGAATGTACTGCGGTCGTATTGGTCTACGAACCCAGTAAATCATGTTCCCTTGTACCCTGCTGCCATGTCCAGGACACGATTTGAGTCCATCCTGCGCTTCCTGCACTTCAACGACGACAAAACCTGTCATGAAAAGGGCCACCCTGCTTATGACCGGCTCCACAAAATTCGGCCCCTCATAGACCACCTGTCATCAACATTTGCAGATGCTTATATCCCTGAACAGAACATCTGCGTAGACGAGTCCCTCTTACGCTTTACCGGGCGCCTTGGCATCAAACAGTACATCCCAAGCAAGCGCGCCCGGTATGGGGTGAAACTGTATAAGCTCTGTGAAAGGGCCACAGGCTATACATGTCGTTTTAGGGTCTATGAGGGAAAAGACTCAAAATTGGAGCCGGTCGGATGCCCTGACTACCTGGGGAGCAGTGGAAAGGTTGTGTGGGACTTGGTGTCACCCTTGTTCCAGAAGGGGTACCATCTTTTTGTGGACAATTATTACACAAGTGTGGCCCTCTTTCAGCACTTAAAGTTAGAAGGAATCCGATGCTGTGGCACTGCGCGGCCTAGTCGCCAGGGCTTCCCCCAACGGCTCGTTACCACCAGACTTCAACGGGGGCAGAGGGCCGCCTTGCGTACTGAAGACCTGCTCGCGGTGAAATGGAGGGACAAGAGGGACGTTTACTTTCTGTCCACCATTCACACAGACACGACAGTCCAAATTCAACGGGCAACTAAGGTCATTGAAAAGCCCCTTGTCGTCCACGAATATAATGTCAACATGGGAGGGGTGGACTTCAATGACCAGAGGTTAGCGCCCTATTTAATTTCCCGGAAAACAAGACGCTGGTATAAGAAAGTGTCTTTTTATCTGATTCAATTGGCAGTTTACAACAGCTTTGTTCTCTACAGTAAGGCTGGGAGAACTGGATCTTTCCTTCAATTTCAGGAACAGATCGTTCTGGACATCCTGTATCCAGGAGGTGCCAGGCCCCCCCCCCAGATGCAACTAGCCGACTGCATGGAAGGCATTACGCCTATCAGCTTCCGTGTGCCCCAGGTCAACGCATCCGAAGAAAACGTTGCCGTGTCTGCAGCAGGGCTGGAACAAGGACTGACACCGTTTATTATTGTCCCCGCTGTCCTGACCAGCCTGGCCTATGTGTAGGGCCGTGTTTTGAGAGGTACCACGAGCAGGTACACTATTAGAACCTAGGGAACTCCAGACACAGGAGTAGGCACACACTCAGTGGTCTTTCGCACATTGTCGCAGGGAGAGGAGAGATAAGCTTGAAAACCAAACGGGTAAGCATAAAAGTGGCAAGAAGGATCGGTTTCCATGCTTGATATTGCTGATCTGTCCTGGGTTGGCGATATAAGACGGCATGTTTGAATTTCCCTTGAGTGTGGACACCCCCGGTTTATATGTGATTTGGGCCTATGATGATGCTTTAATGCCACACAGAGTCATCTCTATTGGCAGGCATATTGCTGTATCCTACAGGCATAATGCTGTATACTAAAGTTCTGAGGCCCAGTCACATAAGTTGGTGGCTCACCCTGAGTGCAGGGTGGCACGGGGTGTCTCTCTCCTGAGGTTATCACTGCCATTGATGTGGAGGAAGATCTGCCATTGATGTGGAGCAAGGTATGTTTGCCGTTCATTTTTCCTTTCAGCCCAGAGTGCATTACCCGTATACCCAATATAAGGAGTATAGCAGAAACTCCTAATACTGGCCATACATGTAATGATTGCAGAGACCCTAAAATGCCAGGACAGACTTCACAAATGACCCCATTTTGGAAAGAGGACACCCTAAAGTATTATGTGAGGTGCACGGTGAGTTCATAAAAGATTTTAGTTTTTGTCACAAGTTAGCAGAATTTTTTTTTTTATTTTTTTTTCTAACAAAGTGTCATTTTCCGTTTACTTGTGACAAAAAATAAGATTTTCAATGACCTCACCATTACCCTCATGGAATACCTTGTTGTGTATTCTTTCCAAAATGGGGTCATTTGTGGGGTTTGTTAACTGTCCTGGCAAGTGGGCGGGGTGCTAAATTGTGAGCACCCCTGTAAAGCCTAAAGGTACTCATTGGACTCTGGGCCCCTTAGCGCAGTTAGGGTGCAAAAAAGTGCCACACATGTGGTATCGCCGTACTCGGGAGAAGTAGTACAATGTGTTTTGGGGTGTATTTTTACACATACCCATGCTGGGTGGGAGAAATACCTCTGTAAATGACAATCTTTTGATTTTTTTACACACAATTGTCCATTTACAGAGGTATTTCTCCCACCCAGCATGGGTATGTGTAAAAATACACCCCAAAACACATTGTACTACTTCTCCCGAGTACGGCAATAGCACATGTGTGGCACTTTTTTGCACCCTAACTGCGCTAAAGGGCCCAAAGTCCAATGAGTACCTTTAGGATTTCACAGGTCATTTTGCGGAATTTGATTTCCAGACTACTCCTCACGGTTTAGGGCCCCTAAAATGCCAGGGCAGTATAGGAACCCCACAAATGACCCCATTTTAGAAAGAAGACACCCCAAGGTATTCCGTTAGGAGTATGGTGAGTTCATAGAAGATTTTATTTTTTGTCACAAGTTAGCGGAAAATTGATTTTTATTGTTTTTTTCACAAAGTGTCATTTTCCACTAACTTGTGACAAAAAATAAAATCTTCTATGAACTCACCATACTCCTAACGGAATACCTTGGGGTGTCTTCTTTCTAAAATGGGGTCATTTGTGGGGTTCCTATACTGCCCTGGCATTTTAGGGGCCCTAAACCGTGAGGAGTAGTCTGGAAATCAAATTCCGCAAAATGACCTGTGAAATCCTAAAGGTACTCATTGGACTTTGGGCCCTTTAGCGCAGTTAGGGTGCAAAAAAGTGCCACACATGCGGTATTGCCGTACTCGGGAGAAGTAGTACAATGTGTTTTGGGGTGTATTTTTACACATACCCATGCTGGGTGGGAGAAATACCTCTGTAAATGGACAATTGTGTGTAAAAAAATCAAAAGATTGCCATTTACAGAGGTATTTCTCCCACCCAGCATGGGTATGTGTAAAAATACACCCCAAAACACATTGTACTACTTCTCCCGAGTACGGCGATACCACATGTGTGGCACTTTTTTGCACCCTAACTGCGCTAAAGGGCCCAAAGTCCAATGAGCACCTTTAGGATTTCACAGGTCATTTTGCGGAATTTCGTTTCCAGACTACTCCTCACGGTTTAGGGCCCCTAAAATGCCAGGACAGTATAGGAACCCCACAAATGACCCCATTTTAGAAAGAAGACACCCCAAGGTATTCCGTTAGGAGTATGGTGAGTTCATAGAAGATTTTATTTTTTGTCACAAGTTAGTGGAAAATGACACTTTGTGAAAAAAACAATAAAAATCAATTTTCCGCTAACTTTTGACAAAAAAAAAAATCTTCTATGAACTCACCATACTCCTAACGGAATACCTTGGGGTGTCTTCTTTCTAAAATGGGGTCATTTGTGGGGTTCCTATACTTCCCTGGCATTTTAGGGGCCCTAAACCGTGAGGAGTAGTCTTGAAACGAAATTTCTCAAAATGACCTGTGAAATCCTAAAGGTACTCATTGGACTTTGGGCCCTTTAGCGCAGTTAGGGTGCAAAAAAGTGCCACACATGTGGTATCGCCGTACTCAGGAGAAGTAGTATAATGTGTTTTGTGGTGTATTTTTACACATACCCATGCTGAGTGGGAGAAATATCTCTGTAAATGGACAATTGTGTGTAAAAAAAATTAACAAATTGTCATTTACAGAGATATTTCTCCCACCCAGCATGGGTATGTGTAAAAATACACCCCAAAACACATTATACTACTTCTCCTGAGTACGGCAATACCACATGTGTGGCACTTTTTTGCAGCCTAACTGCGCTAAGGGGTCCAAAGTCCAATGAGCACCTTTACAGGGGTGCTAGACAATTTAGCACCCCCCAAAATGTCAGGACAGTAAACACACCCCACAAATGACCCCATTTTGGAAAGTAGACCCTTCAAGGTATTCAGAGAGGGGTATGGTGAGTCTGTGGCAGATTTCATTTTTTTTTTGGTGCAAGTTAGAAGAAATGGAAACTTTTTTTTTTTTTTTTTTTTCTCACAAAGTGTCATTTTCCGCTTACTTGTGACAAAAAATAATATCTTCTATGAACTCACTATGCCTCTCAGTGAATACTTTGGGATGTCTTCTTTCCAAAATGGGGTCATTTGGGGGGTATTTATACTATCCTGGAATTCTAGCCCCTCATGAAACATGACAGGGGGTCAGAAAAGTCATAGATGCTTGAAAATGGGAAAATTCACTTTTTGCACCATAGTTTGTAAACGCCATAACTTTTACCCAAACCAATAAATATACGCTGAATGGGTTTTTTTTTATCAAAAACATGTTTGTCCACATTTTTCGCGCTGCATGTATACAGAAATTTTACTTTATTTGAAAACTGTCAGCACAGAAAGTTAAAAAAATCATTTTTTTGCCAAAATTCATGTCTTTTTTGCTGAATATAATAAAAAGTAAAAATCGCAGGAGCAATTAAATAGCACCAAAAGAAAGCTTTATTAGTGACAAGAAAAGGAGCCAAAATTCATTTAGGTGGTAGGTTGTATGAGCGAGCAATAAACCGTGAAAGCTGCAGTGGTCTGAATGGAAAAAAAGTGGCCGGTCCTTAAGGGGTAGAAAGCCCTAGGTCCTCAAGTGGTTAAAGGCCGTCTTCCATTCATCGCCCTTTCTGATTCGCACCAGGTTGTATGCACCCCGTAAATCCAATTTCGAGAAGATCTTAGCGTTTGTGACCTGCGTGAATAAATCGTCTATCGAGGGTAATGGATAGCGATTTTTTACTGTAATCTTATTCAGACCCCGGTAATCAATGCATGGCCGAAGGCCTCCGTCTTTTTTCTTAACAAAAAAGAAACCTGCTCCGGCAGGTGACCGGGAAGGGCGAATGAATCCTTTGGCTAAGTTTTCACGGATGTACTCTTGCATGGCCACCTTTTCTGGCCCAGACAAATTGTAGAGATGACCTCTAGGGGGCATACAACCTGAACGGAGATCAATGGGGCAATCGAAAGGGCGATGTGGAGGTAACTGATCAGCAGCTTTGGGACAAAATACATCAGAAAACTTGGAATATTGTTCTGGTACTCCTTCCACCCGAATCCCGGTCTGGCCCAAGGTCACCTTCACTAAACAATGCTGGAAACAATGGGCTGACCAGTTTGTTAGCTGACCCGTGGCCCAATTAAACTGAGGGGAGTGAAGGTGTAGCCATGGCATGCCAAGGATGACTGTGGAGGTAGACATGTGTAATACAAAAAACTGTAATTTTTCCCTATGCAGTACCCCTATAGTGACTTCCACCTCTGGTGTCTGAGACAGAGGATGGTTACCTTGCAGGGGGGAGTCATCCACTGCCGTAACCTGGATGGGTGGTTTAACCCGGGGTAAGCGGGATACCCAATCTCTTAGCAAATTCATAATCCATGAAATTAGCTGCTGAGCCGGAATCTACGAAAGCCTCAGAGACTTCAGATTTATTCTCCCATGTAATCGTACAAGGAAGAAGTAACCGTTTATCTTCTAGGGGTGAGAGTCGTACGCCTAGGGTATTACCCCCAACTACTCCTAGGCAGTAGCATTTCCTGACTTTTTAGGGCAATTCCGCACTCTATGACCCCCCTCTGCACAATAAAGACACAACTGTTCCGAAATCCTGCGTCTCCGCTCCACTTGAGACAATCTGGACCGGCCAATCTGCATTGGCTCGGGTGGAGATGAGGCGGGAGGAGATGGAGTCACAGGAGGCGCAGCGTATGACACCATTTTAATATTGTTTCTACCCCGGGTCTGTTTTTGATATCGTAATCTGCGATCAATCCTAATGGCCGATGAAATGGCCTCATCGATAGTTCTAGGTTCGGGCTGACTTAACATAAGATCTGAGACCTCATCTGATAACCCTGATAAAAAACAATCTAAAAGGGCATAGGTGTCCCACCTGGCTGAAACTGACCACCTCCTAAATTCCGCAGCATAATCCTCGACCGGACTCTTGCCTTGACGTAACATCTTGAGCTTCCGCTCAGAAGTCGAGGCAATGTCTGGATCATCGTAAATTATCGCCATGGCTTTAAAAAATTCATCTACCGAGGTTAAAACTAAATCTCCGGCGGGCAGACTGTATGCCCAAGTTTGGGAATCGCCTGATAACAAGGTCTTAATAAATGTGACCCTTTGGACCATAGTTCCTGAAGATCTAGGTCTCAACTCAAAGTATGATAACACTCTACTTCTGAAATTTCGAAAGTCAGATCTGTGACCAGAAAATTTCTCAGGTACAGGCATACGTATGTCTGTGCTAGGAGGGGATCGCACCTCGTTCACAGGGTTTGTAAAGAACCGGACAAGGCGTCAATCATCGTCTTGTGACTACCCAGCACTTGGTTGATGTTATCCACCGAAGTGGCAAGTGTGCCCAGACGGTCAGTGTGTGCGTCCATTTGTTTTTTGGGTCTGGCACTCTGTAACGATCGGTGTAACACAGAGAGGATCTGATTACCGGTGGTCTGCAGTATCACCGAGAATGCAGATATATACCAGATTATTGATGATCTGCAGTATCACCGATAATCAGATATATCTCTAACCTCTGGACACCTGAGTGATAAGAGTGTTTTGGTACAACAGTAATACTTTGAGGATCGCACCTGGAAGACAGGTGCAAGAGCAGATAGGAATACTGCTCGGCAACTGGTTCCTTCCGTAGTCTGGACTCTCCACGGGGAGGAGTCAGACTGACAGTGGAAAGGACAGAGCGTGAGTGACACCAATGGAGAAGTGTCACTGACAGATCTGCGAACTATCTCCTAACAGGAGAGATAGTTCTCGAGGTCGGACAAGCCAGGTCGTAAACACACAGACAGATAAGGTACAGAGACAGGAGGCAGGTGCAGAATCCAGAGACTAGCCGAGATTTGGCAACAGAGTATCAGAATGATAAAGGTACAAAATCAGGGATCAGAAGAATGGTCAGGAAAGCAGAAGGTCATAACAAATAATCAACAATGCCTAAGCTAAGGTGTGAGATCCTTGGCCGTCAACACCTTGGAAACTGATCTAGAATATAATACAGATAATAACAGACTTCCTAGACTAAGGTGTGAGATCCTTGGCCATCGACACCTTGGAAACTGTCTAATAACACAGATACTAACAAGGTCTGAGTGCTACCACGTAGTGATCGCAACGCCAGACACCAGAGAAATGACCAGCATCCAGTATATATACACCAGCGCTCACTAGCGCCTCCCCTAAGTGCCGGACCAATGGAAGTTGCTGAAATTGTCAGCTGACTCCCTTCTGACTGTCATAAAGGCCCCGCCTCTCTGCACGCGCGCGCGTCCTCCTGAGCCAGTGTGGACTATCAGTCCCAGCCACACCAGACATGTGTTGTAATGTGTCAGTCTGTTCGAGCGCGGGGGCAGCCGCACCGGCAACCGAGCATGCGGCGGTTTCCCCGCGTTCAGCCACTGTGACTCCGCCGCCCTGACCGCATGGCATGCAGCGGTTTCTCCGCGTTCCGTCCTGCTAGTGGATGCGTGCCTAAACACTCCAGATGCCATGCTAGACGTGGAATCAGCCGCCTCACTCTGAGTATTTGCGGCGGCTCTTCCGCGTTTTCTCACACAACCCCATCACTGCCACATAACACCAGTCCTGCACTCCTTTCACTGGCTACCTATAAAATGGAGGACCCTATTCAAGATTTGCCTACTGACATTTAAATCACTACATAATCTAGGCCCTGGATACATGAAAGAAATGTTTCAGCTGTGCAACAACCCCTTTCATCTCAGATCTACAGGTTCTAATAATCTAGTCATACCCAAAGTCCACCTGAAAATTTTCAGTCCCGGAGCCTTCTGTCATGCTGCTCCTATGCTCTGGAACGCCTTACCTCAGCAGATCAGGACTGCTCCGTCTCTGGACTTGTTTAAATACAGACTAAAAACCCACCTGTTCAGTTTGGCATTTCCAGAAATATAATTCTATTGTGTTAATACTTCATCCTACTACCAATTACTGAATCTGCGAGTGCCAAAGCACTTTGAGTCCTACGGGAGAAAAGTGCTATAGAAATGTTATCGTTGTATTGTTATTGTTATAGTTTTAAAAAATGTGTTCCAGGCACCTCCATGCACAGCTAGCACATTTTTGAAAGGAAACCTAAAGTATGAGGAATACAGAGACAACTCTCCCCCTCCCCGCCCCCTTATGCACCTTTTGAACATTTTCTAATTAATAAGAGCAGTTATGGCTATTGCTACACTCATGTGTGTGTAAATATTGTTATGCAATATATTGTCACATGGGTTTCATACTGAGTAGGACTTCTGAAGACTGAATGAGCCTTGGTGTACTATGAAAGCACTTGTAAAAGGTCATAAGGTCAGTGGTTGCATGGAAGAACTAGACTTAGCTAGTACCAGTATACACACTGCTCTTGTTGTGTGCTTCCTTCTTGCTGTTTTATTTAGAGAACAAGAAATACTTAGCAGAAGCACGGGGAATGCCAGGGTCTCGGTTTCTATCAAAATATAGTACAATTTAGGATTAGAAACCATAATATTGCTGATTTTCAGGTTGTATCATGATGACCACTACATGTGTTGAGACATAGGGGAAGATTCATAAATTATTTTAACATCAAATTCTAAAAAGCAGAAGAATGGTTGCTAAGCACCAGTGGAGGTAAATGTCTCCCTGGATGATGAAGTTTCTATGTGGTTTTCATACACACAACATAATCAAATACATATACTTACACAAACTAGCACCTTCAAAACTACAGTATTTATGTGAATAAAAAAGTATTTAAAGAGGATCTGTGATGTAAAAAAAAATCCAGGTGAGGGATACTTACCTTAGGAGGGGGAAGCCTCTGGTTCTGTCGTCCCCCCTGAAGTACAGCGAGGTAAATATTTAACTACCACGATCCTGTGACAGGCGCACCAGCGGCTCTTCGTTTGGGTAAGGCAGAAATAGCCGAACCCAATCGTATCCGCTCTACTGCACAGGGACGAGTCCTTTGCGCCTGCGCAGTAGAGCGGATGTGATCCGGCTCAACTATTTCTGCCTTACCCGAATGAAGAGCCGCTACTGCACCTGCGCAGGATCCCGGAGAGGTAAATAAATCTTCTCTTGTCAAGCTTGTTGGGGGAGGTTTCGGGGGAGCCAGCACTGGATTCCTGCAGGCGTCAGAGGTCGGGAAAGCCTCATTGGGACCCTGAGGCTTCCACCTCCCGAGGTAGGTATCCCCCAGAGGGTTTTTTTTCATTTCAGAGTGTCTTTAACTGTGTTCTTAACAGGGGAGGACTGGGACCTTTTGGCCTGGGGGGAAAACACAACCTAGAGGCCCTTTCACGGCAGCCCCAGCCCAAATCCACATCATTTTTGTTAATAAATGTATATGGTGTAACGCAGCATTACATGCAATTACATAGATTACCCCTCCTAGCAACCAAAGCATGGGGTAAAAAAAATTCTATTTGCAGTAATCAAAAGCCTGGGTCAGGGTGACTGCCAAGCAGGTTATGGCAGAAAGCACAGCGGATCTGGATTTATAACTGAAGGATACTTCCAGTAGGATAATGCGCCATGTCACATAGCTTACACAATTTCAAACTGATTTCTTGTATATGATAATGGTTCCGTGTTCTATCGCCTCCACAGTCAGCAGATCTTAACCAATAGAGGGCCTTTAGGATGCAGTGGAACAAGATTGAGGATGCAGCTGACAAATTTGCATGATGCTATCCTGTCAATAGGCCCCACAAAGCTTGTCCCCTCTTCCCAGATAGTCCTCCATCTGTACTGTTTCTCCCCATGAAGGAAGAAATTAAATTATATGGGCTGGGGGGATAGTGATGTTAAAGCGGTATCGTCACCATAAAAATCAAATTTCAACAGCAACTGGTCTGAGTGTATTAAGTGATAAAGATGCTAAGCCTGCATTCAAAACTTTCAAAACTTTTTCTGCTGTTATGATTTGGAGTTATCACATACTTAAGGAACACTGGCCCTTTAGTAGTCGTGCCAAAGAATTGCATGCTGGGGGTTCTTTTTATCTATAATCTATTCCTCCTCTTCCCTTTATTTCCCTGCCAGCTTCTTATCTGAAACCTAATCCCCTACTCACTTGTGTTTACAAGCAAGGCTGAGGCGACTAAGCGATTGGAGGAGACAAGAAAAAAAGTAAAGGGCAGAAATGACATCACGAGTTAGCCTTAACTGTGGGCAACAGAAATGGCCCCCACCAGGAACAGAATTCTCGTAATTTACTACATAACATTCACTGAAATCAAAACATGGACAGTACAATACATGTGTTATGTAAGTAGATCAAGTATTTATCTACTTATATATGTGTTTTTTTTTCCCTGGCATAGTATGGCTGATCCTACTGCTTTAACAAACTATGAATGAGTAAATAGGGTAACCTTTCTGTTATTTGCACTCCGTAGTACCGCTGAAAGAATCTCTGTGGTCTTATGAACACAATGTCCCGCTGCTGCAGAAACCTCTTCCCAAGAAACAGGGCCATTTCTAGCCTTCTTGTCATCCTATGCAAGAAACCTGTGCCACCCCAATTCCATTAAAAAAAAACCACACACACTATAGAATACATCTCATATGATATAAACCACTTGCCATACAGAACATACTGCCACCATGCACCTCAAATACAAACAGCAGATATAATGTTGCCCACAAAACAAGTTCCTATGGTAGGGACTAGATTGTGAGCTCCTCCGAGGGACAGTTAGTGACGAGACAATATACTCTGTACAGCGCTGCGGAAGATGTCGGTGCTCTATAAATACTAAATAATAATAATAAAGTTTCAGCATCATGTCCCAACAGAACAATTTCAAGTATCATATCCTTCACACTGCAGGATCAGATTATCAAGCAAGACCTGACTCTTCATTTCAAAATACATTTTCACAAACACTATGGGAATACAAATATGCGACCGCCTATTAGGATAGATGTGGACTGGAGAAATACACTAGTATGTTAGCCTATAGTGAAAACAGACTATAACTATGGTAGCAATAGATTGTGAGCTCCTCTGAGGACAGTCAGTGACATGACGATGTACTCTGTAAAGTGCTGCAGAAGATGTCAGTGCTATATAAATACATCATAATAATATGGTAGGCCATTAGACTATGGTAGGTTTGGATTGTGAGCTGCTCTGAGGACAGTCAGTGACATGACTATGTACTCTGTAAAAGTACTGTAGAAGATGCCAGTGCTTTATAAATACATAATAATAATATGGCAGGACAGTAGACTATGGTAGTATTAGAGTGTGCGTTACTCTGAGGACAGTCAGTGACATGACTATGTGCTCTGTAATGGCTGCAAAAGATGTCAGTGCTATATAAATACATAATACTAATAAGGTAGGACATTAGACTATGGCTACGGCAGGATTAGACTGTGAGCTCATCTGAGGACAGTCATTGACATGATTATGTACTCTGTAAAGTGCTGTAGAAGATGTCAGTGCTATATAAATACATAATAATAATAATAATCCTATACAATAAAAGCTAACTGTCCCTGCGTCATCTACTTTCCCTGTCTGTCCATTCGTGGCTTTTTTTGTACTGCACTTGTGCGCAGTACAGACAGCTGTTGGAACGGGAGGTTGGGCCAGGGAGCAGGGCAGGCAGGTGCGCACGCACGCACCGGCACAGACTGGCGGCGGTAATCGCATTTACATTTGGGGGATGCGACCGGGGGTTTCCATCATGTTTGTTCTCCATCATCGCAGCTTGTTTGATTGTATAGGCATGCTCTTGGTGGCACCAATTTTTATAATATCAATAATAATTGTCTTATCTGACATTCAATTGGCCACCAAATCCACAGATGTATAGCCACCTTTAGCTAGAGCAGTGTACATTCCAGAGTGATACGTGAACTGATAAGCAGTAATTGCTGTGATCTTGTGGGAGAGAGAGGTTTTTTTACTGACACCACAAAGTTTTTCATGGACTTTACTGACAGCCCAGATTTGTTGACTTTTTTACTGACTGTCAGTAAATTTACTGATGGTTGGCAGGACTGCTGGCCATCTCTGTCCCATTTAGCAGGGATGAAAGAAGCTATTGCATTTGGGAGAGAGAAGAGAGTGGGGGACGAGGGGGCCTGGGAAGAGATGCACACGCTGGAAGTACAAGAGATAAGAGATCACAAGTACTGCTGGCAATCAGGCTAATCTCCATATCTCACAGTCATATATCACAGTGAAAGAATATCTCTTGACAGATTTTGAAATTGCCACGGTCTACTCACAGGGGGCGGAGCTCAACCTCCGTGCAGGAAGCAGAGCAGTGCTGTGTGCACTGCCTGCACATACAGTATTTGTCACGGTAGCTTCTTAGTTGATCCTCTGTCGCCGGGTACTCACAACCAGTCGGGTACTGGTGAGATTGACCAGCGCAGCCACACTGTGCTTACGGGAGACACAGGAGGAAAGAAAGAAGTTGGCCCCCTTCTTCTTTTGCCAAGCATGCAGCGGCCCAAAATGCAGAGGCAGGAGGCGGCCCAGGGGAGAATGCCCCCCATCCCCCCAGGCCAGTCCTGGTTCTTAAGACTATAAATTCAAGATTGCATCTGTTTTAGCAACATGTTGGAACCATTTATCGTAGTACAAAACCAAGTCACGAATCCAGAACACATGCATTATTGAGAGGATGTAATATTGTCCCCATTTCCACCAAAAAAGACAATATATCCATATATTTTTAATTCAGGAAACACACTTTCGGGAGGGCAAAGTCATGAGGCTCAAAGATTTGAGCTTGAGTTTAAAGGACAACTGAAGCGAGAGGCATATGGAGGCTGCCATATTTATTTCCTTTTAAGAAATACCAGTTGCCTGGCTTACCTGCTGATCCTCTGCCTCTAATACGTTTATCCCTAGCCCCTGAACAAGCATACAGCAGATCAGGTGTTTCTGACATTATTGTCAGATCCTACAAGATCTGACAAGATTACCTGCATGCTTGTTACTGGTGTTATTCAGACACTACTGTAGTCAAATAGAACAGCAGTGCTGCCACGCTGTCTGTCGTGCATGGGACACCATGCCGTCCCGACCTCCACCCAGCCGCACACTACAGGTCTGTAAAAGGGCTTACCCAGGGCCGGTCACAATGGTACCCTGGGGCAAAATTAACCTGAGGGCCTCCTCCCCCAGCACATTCGTCCCCAGGGCTGTCCCCAGGGCTCCTAAGCCAGCTGCTGCTGCCCTCCAGTTCTACCCCTTCAAATTTACTGTGTTCCCCAGGGTCCCTGCACTGTTTTTGTCAGAATAGCAACTTGCCTATCCCAGCACACTGCTCCAATCATGCTCCTTGTCTTCATCCCCGCTACCTATTTTCCATGACTCTGTGCTTATCATTGCATAATAACTGGTCGTGGAGAAAAGGCAGGGATGAGGAAAGGGAGCATGAATAAAGCAGCGTGCCGGGATAGGTAACTTGCTATTCATGACAAATCAGTGCAGGGATCTCAGCAGGGACGGATCTAGAGGGGGGGCAAGCGGGTCTCTTGCCCCAGGCGCAGTTGGTTGAATTCTTAAAAAGGCGGCAAAATTTGGATGGGGAATGGCAGTTTAGGTGCCAAAAACCTGACCTTTAGGCGCCAAAACCTGACCTTGCCCCAGGCGCAACTTGGTCTAGATCTGTCCCTGGATCTCAGAGGGCACAAGTCAGGGGGAGACCTGGGGGCCCTGGGGCAATTGCCCCCTTTGCCTCTATGATAGCACCGGCCCTGGGCTTACCCTCCACTGCCACGCATGCCACCCGGTCACCCCAACCGTGACCGCCACATACTTCAAATGGATAACATCTATATGTCATGGACTCCAGATGGGATATGTTGATCTCTGCACCTGCTGAAAACTCTGTAGGGTGAGATGGACTGTTATACTATATGCACTCTATGCATCTGTACATGGTGAGACAAGCTAAACTTAGATACTGACTTCCCAGCAAGTTGATGTGCTGTGATATGCTTATGCTGCTATCTGCTGCTGCTCTTTATGCTTGCTCTGAGCTCCGTTATATGCATATGTACTGAGCCATTGCAGATGTCAATATTGTCACTCATACTGCTAGTCCACATCAGACTGTCAGGTCTGGCTTCTTTTGGTGAACTTCTTTGTGTTTGTCTTCACGGAGCAATAGGACTTTAACGACAATAATTTTTCTAAGTGATTGTTTTTTGGCTATGTCAGAATTCTAGCGGTTTTATTTATGCAGGAAAAGCTGTCATATGTGTATGTTTTAAGTTTTTTTTAATGTTCTATGCAAAATTTCTTTGTAAACTGTAAAGTTAGAGTACTTCTTTAAAATATTGCTCTGTGACATCTCAGCATATTCCAGGCAGTGAAACTCATAATTGGATTATTTTAGTTTTAGAAGCCAAAACATTCTTTGTTATGCTACAAGCATCTTTCAAATGTCAAGGTTATAGATACTGTGTACTGTGTGAGGACTGAAAAGAAGAAGTTTAAAATTCACATTACTGCAGCAGACATATGTATACATTTTGTTATTACACATAAATATTATTAATCTAAATATTAATAATCAATACAGTCCTTCTAAAGAAAGAAATAGTTATTGTTAAACCTATAATTACATATAAAAGAATGTATTACTTTGAATTACATGTAAACTGGATTCTGCCAGTGACAGAGACAGTGAAACTTTTATAAGGTTATTTTAACTTGTAAGCTAGAGGATTGTTTATATGTTCTGTTGCTTGAAGGCCATTGCAGCCAGCAAGAAAAAAATAACATTTCCCAGCCAGAGAAAGTCAAAATATGAAAGATATAAAACAAATATACAGGGTTTTCCCAATTAGTTAAAGATGATTCAATGGTGACATCTGGCGGGTGAAAGTATTATATTTATTTCTTCATAAGAAAGGCAAAAATACAGAAAATGATTTTATATTATTACATTTTAATATGCAATTATATCTTATATGATTAATTGTTTTAAGAAGAATTATATAATAAGCTTTATATTTAAATACGTATATTAGAAGCCCTGTATGTTTTAAAAAGTCTTAAATTGCTGAAGACTATTACTGGTCTGTGTTAGTGTCAACCTGACCAATCTTATTTCTGGGAAAGAAGAGACACATTCCAAACTAATTAGCAGAAAGGGACATTATCAGAAATGCGTCATGAATGACATTGTTTAGTCTTAATGTCTGGGGAAAAAAGTCAACCAGCAGACAAGATGGCTGGTGACGTCCATTTTTAATTAACTGCGTCCAAAATGACCTAATCAGAATTTATAACCAATAATATTATGATTTAGGTATTCAAAACATGATAAAGCATTGACGCACGGAAGCTTTAGCCAATCAGAACCTGGGAATCAGGGAAATTCCAGATTAGGCAGCCATATTGCATCCAATCACTATAGAAGTAGGAGCTGAAAGCTCATAGTTTGCAGAAGCCCAACAATCTCCTGAGAAGACACATGAGGCAGAAGCTACCTTCCCACACGTGGTTCTAGATGCTGAAGAGATGACAGAGGAGGGGTAATATGCTTGACCTCCTTAGCGGTAACCCCATGCTACACACGGGGTAGCCGCCGCGGAGAATCACATGGCCCCAGGACGATTTTTTTTCTAATGTTGCTATACGTTTTAGCTAGCGGATCGCTAGCTAAGCGTATGCTCAAAGTTGCTCCGGTCCCCCGCGATCGCCCGCAATAGCTTTCGGTATACGTACCCCCCAGCGTTCCCACGCCGGCGCAGCCGCCCAATCGGCTCCAGGCTTCGCGATGACGTCATCTCCGATCGTCGCCATAGCAACCCCGGAAGCCGATCAGGAAACTGCGCTTTTCGTGGGATTGTGGCGAGGTACGTATAGCCAGCGGCGATCGTCGGGCATGGGGGGGGGCGGAGCAACTTTGGACATACGCTTAGCTAGCGAAATGCTAGCTAAAGCGTTAAAACAATTTTGGGGAGACAAAAAAACATCCCGGTGGACGCAGCCTCAGAAACTGCGTACCGCCAAGGGGGTTAATGTTCTGGTGATTTACTTTATTAATTTTTCAGCATTAAGTTCTGTTAAGATGTTAGCAAGAAGTTTTTTTGTAGAAGCTATTTTTTATGCTATTTCTTTAAAGAGACCCTGAGTCTCTAAAAAAACGTTTTTTTATCTCAGTAATCTATTTAATAGCTTAGCCCTAACTAAACCGCCGCATCCCCGTGGCTGTAAACTACCTAAATACCCCCAAACTCCCCGAGGCACACTACGGGGAGCGCTTCCGTGTGAGGCAGGGCTATGAGCTGCAGCCCTGCCTCACTCACATCTGTCAGTGGCGGATCTCCGCCTCTCCCCTGCCCCTCTCAGCGAAGGAAGACTGAGAGGGGCGGGGAGAGGTGGAGATCCGCCACTGACAGACGCGTGTGAGGCAGGGCTGCAGCTCATAGCCCTGCCTCACGGAAGCGCTTAGGGCAGCAAAATCCAAGACCAAGAACGTCATGGATTTTGCAGGGGAGAGGGAGTGTGTGTTAGGGGGGATTTAGATAGTTTACAGCCGTGGGGATGTGGCGGTTTAGTTCAGGCTGAGCTATTAAACAGATTATTGAAATAAAAAATATGTTTTTTAGAGACTTCAGAGTCTCTTTAAGAAGATTACTACACAGCTACTAGATACACAGCTATTGATACAGATGAGACTGTTTTTGATCTTATTCTGCATAACACAACTGTTAGATTCTTTTTTGAATGTGCTTAGAAGATTGATGATCGCTTGGCTATATAGACCATGATGAGATGGAATACTGTTAGCATGCCCATTTCTAGGGCCATGCGGGGCGCGCCACCGACCTGGGCGCTGTTGGGAGGGGGGCGCTGTAATGGAGGGGGGAGCCGGAGCCGCGGGGAGGGCAGCCCGACCTCTCCCTCCCTCTCCCGGGCCGCCCTCCGTGCTCCCCCCTCAGATGCATAGTGAGCAGGCAGGAAACGCTGTATACAACATACCTCCCTGGCTCCAAGCGCTGCTCTCTCGCTGATCTCCTTTCTGTATACACACTTATACACACGCTGCTTCCTGTTTAGCCGGAAGCAGCGTGTGTATCAGCGTGTAGGCAGATAGGAGAAGACCGGCGGCGAGAGAGCAGCGCTTGGAGCCAGGGAGGTATGTTGTATACAGCGTTTCCTGCCTGCTCACTATGCATCTGAGGGGGGAGCACGGAGGGCGGCCCGGGAGAGGAGAGGAAGGGAGAGGTCGGGCTGCCCTCCCCGCGGCTCCGGTGCTCCCCCCTCCATTATGGGGGACAGCTACCTATCTAACCTATCCTGGGGGGCACCTACCTAATCTAACCTACGCTGGGGGGCAGCTACCTATCTAACCTATCCTGGGGGGCACCTACCTGATCTAACCTACGCTGGGGGGCACCTACCTAATCTAACCTACACTGGGGGGCAGCTACCTATCTAACCTACACTGGGGGGTCAGCTACCTATCTAACCTATCCTAGGGGGCACCTACCTAATCTAACCTACGCTGGGGGGCAGCTACCTAATCTAACCTACGCTGGGGGGCAGCTACCTAATCTAACCTACGCTGAGGGGCACCTACCTAATCTAACCTATGCTGGGGAGCAGCTACCTAATCTAATCTATACTGGGGGGCACTTACCTAATCTAACCTATACTAGGGGGCACCTACCTAATCTAACCTACACTGGGGGGCAGCTACCTATCTAACCTACACTGGGGGGCAGCTACCTATCTAACCTATACTGGGGGGCACCTACCTAATCTAACCTATGCTGGGGGGGCAGCTACCTATCTAACCTATACTGGGGGGCACCTACCTAATCTAACCTACACTGGGGGGCACCTACCTAATCTAACCTACACTGGGGGGCAGCTACCTATCTAACCTACACTGGGGGGCAGCTACCTATCTAACCTATACTGGGGGTCACCTACCTAATCTAACCTACACTGGGGGCCAGCTACCTATCTAACCTACACTGGGGGGCAGCTACCGATCTAACCTATACTGGGGGGCAGCTACCTAATCTAACCTATACTGGGGGGCAGCTACCTATCTAACCTATACTGGGGGGTGGGGCAGCTACCTAATCTAACCTGTACTGGGGGGCACCTGTCTAATCTAGCATATACTGGGGGGGGGGCAGCTACCTAATCTAACCTATACTGGGGGGGCACCTACCTATCTAACCTATACTGAGGGGCACCTACCTATCTAACCTATACTGGGGGGCAGCTACATATCTAACCTATACTGGGGAGGCAGCTACTTATCTAACCTATACTGGGGGCACTTATCTAACCTGTATTGGGGGCACCTACCTACCTATATTATACAGGTGGCAACTATACTGGCTACCTATATTGGAGACACCTACCTAAATAACCTATACTGGGGGCACCTACCTATCTAACCTATGCTGGGGGCAACTATTCTGGCTACCTATATTAGAGGCACCCGCCTAGCTAACCTGTACTGGGGCACCTACCTATCTAACTTATACTGGGGGGACCTATACTAAGTGAAACTAGACCTGGTTAACCTATACTGCGCCCATACCTTGCTCCGGGGGGGGGGGGTGCATTTTAGCCTAGAAACTACACTGACTGTTAGAAGGAAACACTACTTGGAACTGTTCATATTTTGTATATATGCTGTATAAGCAAATACAATTTCTTTATATAAAATCATATACTGAGTGCTCTGATTCATTTCAAGGTATACTGTCAATCTATAATTACTGTTATAGAGGGTTCAGACCCCGCTATGCCGGATTTATATGATAGCAAAAAGGGCTGGCCCTTTACTGACTTAGCAATCATGAAAAAGGCAAGAACCGCTCAGGTTTTTACAGCTACACATCTCCATGTGCTTTGGACTTTTGCCATCATAGTCCCAGATGCCGACAGATGATTGCGGATGAATGTGCGAGCTAGGGTGGCTGAGTTGTGACGGGGTGGCCATCCCATGTGTTTTTTAATATTTATATTAATATATATTTTTTCTAATAAACTTTGCTACAATTCTTTGCAACTAATAACAGGCCTTTGTGTACTGCTTATAGTTAAGATTAATGGGTACTGCATATCCTGCTTTTTGATTATTCCACTGCCAACCCTTTGATTATAAAAGATTACCTGCATGCTTGTTTCTGGTGTGATTCAGACACTTCTGCAGCCAAATAGATCAGCAGGACAGCCAGGCAACTGGTATTATTTAAAAGGAAATAAATATGGCAGGCTCCATATTCTTCTCACTTCAGTTGTCCTTTAAATTAGTGTTTAGGCAGTTTAAACTATTTTAGATCAAAGGGGATGTCAATATTGGTAGCAATATAATCACCATATGAGATGATAGAAGGTAAAATGGGAAAATACTTTATTAAAATTATTTTGAGTATTTTTTTTTACTTGCTGGTGGTTTAAAATTCAAAAATATCACCTAGGAGAAAAGACAGGAGAAAAAGTCAATTGCATATGGACCAGAAGGTGAAGATCATTGGTAAATGGGTACAGTTCTCTTTAATTCACTTAAAGAGACTCTGAAGCCTCCAAAAGATGAGGTTTTTACTTTAAAAACATAACATAATTGCCCGTTCTAAAACGCCACATCCCAGCGGCTGAAAACTCTATAAATCACCCCTAACACCCCGGGCAAAATCCACGACTTTCTTGGTCGTGGATTTTGCTGCCCTAAGGAGGCAGAGCTTTGGGCTGTAGCTCTGCCTCCATGCGCGTCAATCAGTGCTGATCGCCGCCTCTCCCCCTCCCCTCTCAGTGAAAGAAGACTGAGAGGGGCGGGGAGAGGTGTCGATCCTCGCTGATGGACGCATATAGAGGCAGAGCTGCAGCCCAAAGCTCTTCCTCTATGCGGAAGGAGCCCCGCGATGTGCCCCAGGGGGTTTGGGGAGATTTACTGAGTTTTCAGCTACGTGGATGTGGCGTTTTAGGAGGGGTAATTATGTTAAAGAGGATTTTAAAGTAAAAAACATGCTTCACATAGCGTAAAAGGGGGGAGACCATCCCACATTTATTGAATACAAAAGTTTGTGGTTAAAAACAAAGATGGGAATATACTAGTGCGTTGTGGGACTGGGGAGTGAGCGACAGGATATGCCTATGGACCGGCAAAAACAGTCGCGTCTCACCTGTGCTATGCCGCAAGAGCAAAAACCGCCGCTAGTAGAAACAAGTGTGGCGTGCGCCGACCAATCACCGCGTCCGACATAGACCTTAACTGCTACATTAGTAACAGCTGATCCGGTGCCCTGGTTGTGGTGCTCGCACGGGCTGTTTCAGTGTGGCAGTTGGGGCGGGTTTAATGTAGAGTATCCAGGTTTACATGTATTGTATGCTTTCTGATGTATTTTTGATGTATTCTTGTATGCTGATTGGGAAATAGTATTTACTTGCTTTTACATTTTTGGCCAGTTCACTAGACCTAAATTTGTGTATGCTTTTGGCTGACCTCTAGAGTTTCCTTATGATATTGCAGTCTGTAATAGTTTGCTATAAATACACGCTGCTCCCATGGCTCCGTAGCCCCTGATGAGTCGCCATAGCGATGAAACGCGTAGGGCGGAGCTACGGAGCAGCGTAACGCCTGACGTCATCGGACGCGGTGATTGGTCGGCGCACGCCACACTTGTTTCTACTAGCGGCGGTTTTTGCTCTTGCGGCATAGCACGGGTGAGATGCGACTGTTTTTGCCGGTCCATAGGCATATCCTGTCGCTCACTCCCCAGTCCCACACCGCACTAGTATATGCCCATCTTTGTTTTTAACCACAAATTTTGTATTCAATAAATGTGGGATGGTCTCCCCCCTTTTACGCTATGTGAAGCGTCTTTTGTGTTTTTTCTGGAGGCTTCAACTCTTCTGAGGGACGCAGCGGGGGAGGCTTGCCGGAGAGGCTGAGGGGTGGCCAATACCCCTAAGGCGCAGACGGGCCCGATTAGGCCGCACCATCTGGTGAGTCGTTTCGCTTTGGGGGAGTGGTACTAATGTACTACTCGCCCTTTTTATGAACTGTATATCTACTTCTGTGAAGATTTAACAAAGCTCATTGCCTGAGGGACTGGACTTTTGAGCGCTGTTTCCTAATTTCTACTTATACTTACTGAACTGTTTAATAGGCAAGCGCTCCGCCTAACTTGTTGGTGTAAATCTAGTCTCTGTTGGCCCCACGGGCCTGTGTATTGTTCTACACAAACGAAATTGCACTGTATATACACTGATATTTGTGAGCGCTTCTATACGTTTTTTTAAATATTTAATTAATCTTTCCATCTGCTTTCACCTCTCTCACAAAGTTGTTGTCCTTGGAAAGGTTTTGATTGCTAATACCAGGTGATCATTACACATACAGTACTAGACGGACCAGTGTAAAATGGCCCTGCAGCTATGCTACCGGTATCACATACAATATTCAACTTTTTTTTTTCAGAATAACAGAAAAAATACTTTCCATCATTTTTATTTAACTATGATGAAAATATGTGGAAAATAAGTTGATTCCGGTAGTGAAGCCTCTGCTACAGTGGGCAGATTGGCCCTGAATTCTCATGTTCCAGCAGGAATTATCTATTGCACAGAGCTGGAGTAGTTTTATTGTAGCCCCATTCAAAGGAAACCTCAAAGTGAACCTCCAGACTAAAAATTTACTCAGCAGCACTGGAAAGGCTTGGTGTTTCTTTAACAGTTTCACAGCATCAGAACTTTGTTTTTCTTACCAAAGCCTAATTTTTTGCTGCACAGAATCTCCGCCCCACCAAAGAAAACTGCCTGGGCATTTTTTCCCTGATGCTGTGCAAAGCAAGATGGGATTTCTGATGTTGTTGTTCTCATTGCCTAGCAACTGGGAGGGGTGATCAGAACACAGGACAGTTGGAACTGTCTCATGCTCCCTGTCACCTCCTTTCAACCAAAAAGATGGCAGCCCCCCTGAAATCACAAACATTTGCCTGTTCTTTTAAAACAGGGTGGGTAAGAGATTATATTACCTATCTATTTTAAGTAACATATGTGTTTGTTTAGGCTGAAGTTCCTCTTTAACTGACAAATAAATTCGCCAGTTACTTACCGGGGGCTTATTCCAGCCCCCTGAAGTTTTCCTGGCCCCTTGCTGTTATCCTGCGCTGCTTGTACATTAAACTGATTTCTGCAAATACATTTCCTAATTCCACAGTAACTTGCAACACAGATATCCCTGAAAACATTGTTGCTTTATTTAAATGCATTGGGCCTGATCCAATTAACTATTTCCCCTAGGTTTTCTCCTAGGTGATGGTCACATTATAAATAAAACCTTTTAAAGAGAACCTGAGGTGGGCAGATGGAACACAGAGGCATGTTCTCTGCCTTATGACATGCCTTTGTGTCCCCCCACCGCCACTCTCTGCCCCCCTACCGACGCGCTATAGCTCCCTGAGAATATTTGTCGCTATCTCAGAGGTAAACACAGGGAGAGGGATTCCCTGTTCAAAATGCCCATCAGTTTCCAAAGCTGCCATTGGGCTGCTCTCTCCCTGGCCACGCCCCCTGCCGCTCCCCCGCCTCCCTGCACGCTACGAGAGACACAAAATCTCTCTTTGCAGAGTCGTGACCTATAGGTCACAAAAGTGAAAGTGGGCCCATGCGGCCCACAGGAGCGGCATTTTTTACAACTACCTGATCTGCTTCACCCCCCTGATCAGGTAGCCAACTTTTATTTATTTTATTGTCTCTTTAAGCCACCAGCAAGCAGGAAAATACTCAGAACAATTTTAACAGTATTTTTTCACCTACTTTTTGGTACTTTTCTATTGCATAATGCTGAAAAGTTATTTTAAAAAAATGACAAACGATCTCCTAGAAGGAAAGTTAGGAGAAAAAGTAAAGCAACAGTCTATAAAGATGTTGTTATGGAATTCTACAGCCTATTTTCACTCCTGTTCTTCATAAAACATTTCTTGATGTACTGTGCTAATGACTTTCGCTGCAGATGTTAATAAAAACTAAATAGGTCTTATTCAACAATGATCATCTAAGAAGTGTGCTTGTCTCCTAGTCCTATAAAATAACATGATATCACATGCTTACCTCCATGTAGTGCCAACACCTTTCCAGTATACTTGATATTTCTTATACAGACATTCCTGAAACATGATCTGGTTTAGTGTAAAAAAAAAATCTAATTTAATGCTGACCCAGATTTTCTGTCCTAGTTACATCCAGGGCCAACATTAAATACTATATACAGGATAATATGTAATGTATTTATATGGTACTGACACATTTCCACAGCGCAGAGGATATTGATCTATTGATATCAAGCAGTTGTACAGGCAGAAATTAACTGTGTAGTGTTAGACACTGTATCAAATGCCTGTAATGTTATTTTCAGAATTGGCAGAAAGCAAGATAACAGTCACCATAAAACAATATATTCTGTAGAGCTAGACAACTAGGTCAGGTGTCCATTAGTACAATATTATTTAGGTATGTGGTACATACAAAGCAGAGATCAAGTGAAGGGAGGTTCAGTTCAGGTTTGCTTTGAATTGAGTGTTAGAGCTCAGGGAGGGGAAGCAGGATGCATGCAGCATGGGGATTGGGGCAAATCAGTCTTGTGGGGTGAATAAAGGCATTGATCAATTGCCACCCGTTCCATCTGCTATCTAAATCTGATCACAGAGGGATCTATTCCTTCCACACACTGCACATTGATATGCAAACGATTTCAGAATGAAATCTATTGAAAATGTATCGAATAGCAGAGTCCGATACAATGCAATGCTATCTGTCTACCAGTGCGCCCGTCCCCAATCGATCAAGATTTTCTGTCTGATCAATCATTTCAATAAATTCATTTCAAAAGAGTGGCATAGTGTGTGCTCATGACGAAGCAGCACTTGTTTTATAATAGCTCCAGATATGCCTCTTTCCTTGCCATAATATGCAGGGCCTAAACTAACTACCCTGCTATGCCCTGCAGGAGTCAGTCCATGCAAAAATGTTTGCACATTAATATGGGTGCCATGTGTATGCCTCCTTGTGCCGCCAGAGAAGGGGGCAGCACAAGCATTGGCCCAAGCACACTCGTTACCCAGAAGCACCACAACTGCTTCCCATGGGGGCAGGAGCAGATAAATGCAGACCACCCCCTTCCCAGTGTGGCCAGCGCACAGGAGAACTGTTCACAAACACTCCCCAAAGGAAAGAATCCTTACCTCATACGAATTTCATCCAGTAGTAAATTTATGGAAACTGCGTGACTTATCTTTATTATTAATTTATAAAGCGCAGCCTTTCTCAATCTTTTTTGACCCGAGGAACTCTTTAGAAAATGTTCAAATCTCGGAGAACCCCTGTGTGTGTGTGTTTACGCACGCGCATATATATGTTATGGTATGGCACTAGAGGTGTAGCGAACGGTTCGCCGGCGAACGGTTCCAGGCGAACGGTTCCAGGTGAACATTGGTGGTTTGCGTTCACCTGCGCCAGGCGAACTTTTACGGAAGTTCGATTTGCCCCATAATGCACTATGAGGGTCAACTTTGACCCTCTGCATCACAGTCAGCAGGCACATTGTAGCCATTCAGGCTACAGTAAGCCCTGGAGCCCCACCCCACCCCTTATATAAGGCAGGCTCCGGCGGCCATTACACTCACTCGTGTGCCTGCTAGTGAGAGGAAAGGGACAGCTGCTGCAGACTTGTTCTTCTAGGGACAGATTAGTTAGGTTCTTGGCTGCTTAGTTTGCTCCTTGGCTGATTGTTGTTGCTTTATAGCACCCTAGCTCTTGTCAGAGCTCATCCTGTACTTTTTTTTTTTTTTACTGTGTGTCAAACTGACACTTTTGTTGCATGCACAGCCTTGCTAATTGATAGTGTGTGTGTGCCACTGCCAGCAGCCCAGCCCATTCAGTGACTGACTGCCTGTGTGTGTGACAGGGAGCTGCACATTGTACTACCCAGTACTGCATATATCCCCAGTACCTGTTGTGTTTACTTAACCCACCTCATCACTGCACATAACTACCTGTAGTGTTGAGTGAACCCAGCTCACTGCATCCTACTACTACCTGTTGTGTTTACTTAACCCACCTCATCACTGCACATAACTACCTGTAGTGTTGAGTGAACCCAGCTCACTGCATATACCTACTACTACCTGTTGTGTTGAGTGAACCCAGCTCACTGCATCCTACTACTACCTGTTGTGTTTACTTAACCCACCTCATCACTGCACATAACTACCTGTAGTGTTTAGTGAACCCAGCTCATTGCATATACCTACTACCTGTTGTGTTGAGTGAACCCAGCTCACTGCATCCTACTACTACCTGTTGTGTTTACTTAACCCACCTCATCACTGCACATAACTACCTGTAGTGTTGAGTGAACCCAGCTCACTGCATATACCTACTACCTGTTGTGTTGAGTGAACCCAGCTCACTGCATCCTACTACTACCTGTTGTGTTTACTTAACCCACCTCATCACTGCACATAACTACCTGTAGTGTTGAGTGAACCCAGCTCACTACATATACCTACTACCTGTTGTGTTTACTTAACCCACCTCATCACTGCACATAACTACCTGTAGTGTTGAGTGAACCCAGCTCACTGCATATACCTACTACCTGTTGTGTTGAGTGAACCCAGCTCACTGCATCCTACTACTACCTGTTGTGTTTACTTAACCCACCTCATCACTGCACATAACTACCTGTAGTGTTGAGTGAACCCAGCTCACTGCATATACCTACTACCTGTTGTGTTTACTTAACCCACCTCATCACTGCACATAACTACCTGTAGTGTTGAGTGAACCCAGCTCACTGCATCCTACTACTACCTGTTGTGTTTACTTAACCCACCTCATCACTGCACATAACTACCTGTAGTGTTGAGTGAACCCAGCTCACTGCATATACCTACTACTACCTGTTGTGTTGAGTGAACCCAGCTCACTGCATCCTACTACTACCTGTTGTGTTTACTTAACCCACCTCATCACTGCACATAACTACCTGTAGTGTTGAGTGAACCCAGCTCACTGCATATACCTACTACCTGTTGTGTTGAGTGAACCCAGCTCACTGCATCCTACTACTACCTGTTGTGTTTACTTAACCCACCTCATCACTGCACATAACTACCTGTAGTGTTGAGTGAACCCAGCTCACTGCATATACCTACTACCTGTTGTGTTGAGTGAACCCAGCTCACTACATCCTACTACTACCTGTTGTGTTTACTTAACCCGCCTCATCACTGCACATAACTACCTGTAGTGTTGAGTGAACCCAGCTCACTGCATATACCTACTACCTGTTGTGTTGAGTGAACCCAGCTCACTGCATCCTACTACTACCTGTTGTGTTTACTTAACCCACCTCATCACTGCACATAACTACCTGTAGTGTTGAGTGAACCCAGCTCACTGCATATACCTACTACCTGTTGTGTTTACTTAACCCACCTCATCACTGCACATAACTACCTGTAGTGTTGAGTGAACCCAGCTCACTGCATACACCTAATACCTGTTGTGTTTACTTAACCCACCTTATCACTGCACATAACTACCTGTAGTGTTGAGTGAACCCAGCTCACTGCATATACCTACTACTACCTGTTGTGTTGAGTGAACCCAGCTCACTGCATCCTACTACTACCTGTTGTGTTTACTTAACCCACCTCATCACTGCACATAACTACCTGTAGTGTTGAGTGAACCCAGCTCACTGCATCCTACTACTACCTGTTGTGTTTACTTAACCCACCTCATCACTGCACATAACTACCTGTAGTGTTGAGTGAACCCAGCTCACTGCATATACCTACTACCTGTTGTGTTGAGTGAACCCACCTCACCGCATCCTAGTACCTTTACTGTTCAGTGAACCCAGCTCACTGCATCCTACTACCTGTTGTGTTGAGTGAACCCACCTCACTGCATCCTAGTACCTTTACTGTTCAGTGAACCCAGCTCACTGCATATACCTAGCATCCCCCCGAGATGGACAAAATGGACAAACCAGGTAGAGGAAGAGGTAGAGGCAGACGCAGAGGAAGGCCACCAGGCACCGGCAGGTCTGTGCGAGGTGGTGTTGCTGTGATTTCGTGCGGACCTGCCCCAAAATACAGTGCTCAGAAGAAGGCACGTGCCATCACTTCTCAAAATCGTGAGGAGGTGATTGAGTATTTAACACAGAACACCTCATCTCCCGCAGCCACCAGCGCTACAACAAGCACCACATCCGCTGCATTTGACACTTCGCAGGAGTTATTTGGTGGTGGTGGTGATGAAATCACCGATTCACAGCCACTACTGCAACAACAAGAAGAAGGCGCAGGTACACCACCTCCTACGTCTGAGTTAGGTGGCGATAGTATGGACGTAACGTGTGTGGAGGGGGCTGATGAAACACCTGAAGTTGGTGCAGTTGAGGAGGTGTCTGAGGAAAGTGCAGCTGGCCAGGAGGATTATGATGACGATTATACGGATACCACATATGTTTCCGGTAGAGGAGATGACCAGGGGGACAGATCAGAGGAGGAGTCAGAGAGGACTAGGAGGAGACGACTCCATGATAGAAGCAGAGGGAGCTCATCCTCAGAAACAGCTGGGGGCAGTGTCCGGCGCCATGTATCGCCAGCTATGGCCAGACAGCCAACATGCCCTTCAACGTCAGCTGCTGATGCCACCGTAGCGCCATCACCCCAGGGGGGCTCAGCGGTTTGGAAATTTTTTAACATGTGTGTCTCAGATCGGAGCAAAGCCATCTGTTGTCTCTGCCAGCAAAAATTGAGCCGTGGAAAGGCCAACTGTCACGTAGGGACAAGTGCTTTACGAAGGCACCTGGAGAGAAGGCACAAACAGCTATGGCAAGAACACCTGAGGAAAAACAGCACCCCTCAAAAGACAAGCCGCGGAGAACAACCGCGGCAGCCGTCACAGGGGGCTTCTGCTGCTCCACGTTCCCATGGTATTGTTCGTGGCTGGGGGGAGGAAGAATGGCTACACTTAAACAATTTAAAAATACAACCATCTAAACTTTCAACCAATTTAAAAATACAACCATCTAAACTTTCAAACAATTTAAAAATACAACCATCTAAACTTTCAAACTATTTAAAAATACAACCATCTACATTTTCAAACAATTTACAAAAATGCCAACAAAACTTGCCCTCCGTAAAACATTCTTGGCAAATGCTTTCGACTTGGTTTGTCTTCCGCTGGCTCAAGGGTCCATCTGACCACAGATGCCTGGTCTGCAAAGCACGGTCAGGGCAGCTACAGCATGGGTCTCAGCAGGCTCCCACTTCGGGCCGGAATCCAACCTTCATTCCCCGCGGTGACAATGGCAGACTTGCCCTCCATAACGGATTCCCGTTAAAGGATTTAAAGTTAATTCATTTCAAATACACAGCAGGGCCTCGAAAGTCCGCCTCCTGTATTGTTATTTTTGGTCACTACCTCGGGGCGGGCGGGCGTGCATGCCTGCCTGCTGCCCTCCTTGGATGTGTAGTGGTAGCCGTTTCTCAGGCTCCACACCGGATTCCATCCCTCATTCCCCGACCATTACCCGGGGTCACAAATGGCAGACTTGCCCGCCTCCATATGATTCTCGTGAAAGGAATGTGGTGTCATCTTTGCCCGCCACAAATGGTTCTCGTTCAAGGATTTAAAGTACATTCATTTCAAATACACAGCAGAGCCTCGAAAGTCTGCCTCATGTATTGTTATTTTTGGTCACTACCTCGGGGCGGGCGGGCGTGCATGCCTGCCCGCTGCCCTCCTTGGATGTGTAGTGGTAGCCGTTGCTCAGGCTCCACACCGGATTCCATCCCTCATTCCCCCGGCCATTACCCGGGGTCACAATGGCAGACTTGCCCGCCTCCACAGGATTCTCATTGTAGCGGTACTGAACAAGTACGCAGCAAGTAGAAAATGTAATTTAAAAACAAAACGTACGATTTTTAACAATGCCATGGAAAGTTGAGAAGGAAGTCACACATTACCTGACATCACTGAGTGAGGAAGAGCAATCACGCCATGTTGCGCAGTAGTCCAGCATGGCCGTCACTACACAAAGAGCTGTTTGCGGTGCGTTACACAGTGAGTTTGGTGTGTCAGTGTAAAGCAGTACTCTAATTACACTCCCTGATTGATGTATACACATGCAAGATGTTTTAAAGCACGTTAGGCCTGCAATTTAGCGTCACATCCAGATTTTTCCCCGGGACTTTTGGCATGTATCCCACTCCGCCATGCCCCCCTCCAGGTGTTAGACCCCTTGAAACATCTTTTCCATCACTTTTGTGGCCAGCATAATTTTTTCTATTTTTCACAGTTCGCCTCCCCATTGAAGTCTATTGCGGTTCGCGAACTTTTCCGCGAACCGAACCTTCCGCGGAAGTTCGCGAACCGAAAATCGGAGGTTCACGACATCTCTATATGGCACCTGTGCTCTCTTTATTTAATGTGGCCCGCTATGTCCCCCTTACCAGGTAATGACCCCCTTTGTCCCCCTTGTTAGCAATTATGGTTCTCATGTGCCTTCTCTTATTAAAGAGAATCTGTATTGTTAAAATCGCACAAAAGTAAACATACCAGTGCGTTAGGGGACATCTCCTATTACCCTCTGTCACAATTTCGCCACTCCTCGCCGCATTAAAAGTGGTTAAAAACAGTTTTAAAAAGTTTGTTTATAAACAAACAAAATGGCCACCAAAACAGGAAGTAGGTTGATGTACAGTATGTCCACTCATAGAAAATACATTCATACACAAGCAGGCTGTATACACCCTTCCTTTTGAATCTCAAGAGATCATTTGTGTGTTTCTTTCCCCCTGCAGCTATCTTCCACTGAAGTGTCAGGCTGTTTCTTCCTGCAGAGTGCAGACAGCTCTTCCTGTATGTAATTCCTCAGTATGTGAAAGCCCAGCCAGCTCAGAGGAGGATTTATCCAGCTTGTAAAAGATAAGAGAGAAGAGAGAAGCTGCTCTAATCTAAATAATACACAGGCAGTGGGCAGAGAGGGTCCTGGAGGGAGGAGATGCATCACAGAACCACAACACTGAAGAACTTGGCAGCCTTCCAGACACCGGCTGACAAGTCTGACAAGAGAGAAATAAGTTGATTTATTACAGAGATGGTGATAGTAGAACGTGCTGCAGTAAGCCAGAACACATTAGAATAGCTTTTGGAACTTGTAGGATGATAAAAAACAGGATGCAATTTTTGTTACGGAGTCTCTTTAACAAGTGTGGCCCCAATTTGTGTGGCTGCTTTGTCCCCTCAGTTTGTTTGGCTGTTATGTCCCCATTGTTTATGGGACTGCTTTGCCCCCATTTCCGTGGCTATGTCCCCCATTTGTGTGGCTACTATGGCCCCCCCGTTTGTGTGGCTTCTTTGTCCTCTTTCTGTGCTGCTTTGTCCCCCCTTTCTGTAGCTGCTTTAGTCATTGGTGTCATTGCAGGGGGAAAAAAAAAACATTACTTAACATCTGACGATCTTTCCTCCTCCTTGAAGCTGGGATTCTTCTTGAACTCCCGCACGTGCCGGAACTATAGACCTGGCTTCGGGTGATGCGGCTGCTTTACAAATCCATCCACTGCATCACTCGCAGCAGCATGAAGGAATCCTTCCACTGCCGCAGACCTATGCAGCAGCGGGACTATATTTGTCCCACAGAAATGGGGAAATTGCCTTCTTAAAACAGAAGGAAATTTGCAATAATTCAGTTATAAATGAACATTTGTGGTTACCCACAATGCACACCTACTAAATATGCAAATTATCCCTTTCCGCCCTTGTTAAGCCAAGCAAGCATCCAGAACCGCTGGTTTATAGCAAGCCTATAGCTTTAAGTTTTACACAGCCATACCAAACCCACATGTAGACAGCCTGTTTCGGACTTTTGGTCCTCATCAGTACATGGCAGGGATTGATAAGGCTGTATGAAATAGGGCTTGGTCGAGTACAACAGAATAACCAAGCAGCTTAGGGTGACCCAAACTACTAGGAATGTATAGGGGGATGAAAGGAACCAAAAAGCCCTCCTACTAAAAAAGCAAAGCTTGGTGTAATTGCCTTCTTAAAACAGAAGGAAATTTGCAATAATTCAGTTATAAATGAACATTTGTGGTTACCCACAATGCACACCTACTAAATATGCAAATTATCCCTTTCCGCCCTTGTTAAGCCAAGCAAGCATCCAGAACCGCTGGTTTATAGCAAGCCTATAGCTTTAAGTTTTACACAGCCATACCAAACCCACATGTAGACAGCCTGTTTCGGACTTTTGGTCCTCATCAGTACATGGCAGGGATTGATAAGGCTGTATGAAATAGGGCTTGGTCGAGTACAACAGAGTAACCAAGCAGCTTAGGGCTTGCTTGCTGGGCTTAACAAGGGCGGAAAGGGATAATTTGCATATTTAGCAGGTGTGCATTGTGGGTAACCACAAATGTTCATTTATAACTGAATTATTGCAAATTTCCTTCTGTTTTAAGAAGGCAATTACACCAAGCTTTGCTTTTTTAGTAGGAGGGCTTTTTGGTTCCTTTCATCCCCCTATACATTCCTAGTAGTTTGGGTCACCCTAAGCTGCTTGGTTACTCTGTTGTACTCGACCAAGCCCTATTTCATACAGCCTTATCAATCCCTGCCATGTACTGATGAGGACCAAAAGTCCGAAACAGGCTGTCTACATGTGGGTTTGGTATGGCTGTGTAAAACTTAAACCTATAGGCTTGCTATAAACCAGCGGTTCTGGATGCTTGCTTGGCTTAACAAGGGCGGAAAGGGATAATTTGCATATTTAGTAGGTGTGCATTGTGGGTAACCACAAATGTTCATTTATAACTGAATTATTGCAAATTTCCTTCTGTTTTGAGAAGGCAATTACACCAAGCTTTGCTTTTTTAGTAGGAGGGCTTTTTGGTTCCTTTCATCCCCCTATACATTCCTAGTAGTTTGGGTCACCCTAAGCTGCTTGGTTACTCAGAAATGGGGAAAGTGGGACTGTTGTGTCCCACAGAAGTGTCAAATTGACACGGAACGCCTGGAGGGTTCTCACGGAACCCCGGTTGAGAAAAGCTGATCTAGAGCCAGCTTCTTCCATGGTGCTGTACAACATAATAAAAGGTATAACAATATAATATAACAATATAATATAAGCAATACAACAGTTAACAGTACAAGACAATGGTGGATAACAGTGAATGCAGTGAACTAATTAACATAAGGTAAAAATCTTGGGGAGTGACACTACCATGAAAGCGGAGCAGAGCAGGGGGCGCCCCCAGCCTGTCGCTGCTCAAAATTACAAGAGGTCGGACATGTTGTGGCATAGATAAAGATTCAATCACAGTGAACACATCTGCTGGGAATCAGTGGAGAAAACAGATGGGTGTGTGGCTACACCATGGCCTCACTATACATTCCTGTGTCCATGCTCTTTGGTTTGCTTGTGATTGTACATTGTAATGTCCAGTCATAGCTACATAAGGATATCACTGGTCAGTTATACCTAGGGCTACATAACCCCACGACTTGTAGTTAAACTTCTGTATGTTCTCCAGTGTCATCACAGACATTCGTTACTCTGTCAGAAAGCCCTGGAGCCATACTTTACAGTTAATCAGAAACCTGTCCTATATGAGAGTACCGAAAACCTTTAGCCTGAGTTTAGAAATCCCATTTTTATGAAATATTACATTCCCTCCCACTACTTCTCTTTTTTTTTTTTTCTTAGGCATTGCAGACTTCCTGTTAGGTGTTGCTTCATAGATCATATACTCTGCAGTGTACCACTTGATGATCTACATGTCAAAGAGAAAAGCGTGTTTATCCTTCCTCCTGAAGAAGGTAATTTATTTCTATATACTACATCTATGTCCCAAATTTGTACCTTTTCTTTCTTTATTTAGGAATAGGAGAAGACATTGTAAGCTCGCATGGGCAGGGACCTTCTCATAGTTCCTTCATCAAAAATGTCTATATTTGAATTGCTGGTTGTTTTTATTGTACAGAGTTTTGAATTTCTTCTATTTCTGTGCTGCCCCATATTTGTTTTGTACTATGTACACCGCTAAGGACAATGTTGGCGCTATATAAATAATAATAATATATAAATAATAGAAAATAATCATTATAAATATTAATTGTTTATATTCTCAGTTAGGTCAATGCATGGTCCTCATCAAAAAGCCTTAGTGATATTTTCTGAGATGGTAGCAGGTAGTCTAGAGTTAACCATAGATTGGCACAAGTCTATACAAATGTAATGGCAGTGAGCCATCTATGGTGTCACCAGTGCTGCCTGTAATCCCTTCTCCAATTTAGGAAAGAGGGCCTGATTAGGAAGTCAAGGAAAATAGATTGACTACTTTGCAGTATTCACATTGTTATACCATAAACCAAGTACGGTAACTGTTGCCAATATTTTCTAGGGGTTCCAGAATTAAATTATGGCTATAAAGATCCATATCTGTTGAGCACGTCAGCTCATGGACGAAGCGAGTGTTTCTGGTGCACAGCACTCACCGCCGGGCCCTGAAACCAGGTGACCCATAGCAGCAATGTAATGCTGCACGGGGAACCTAAGGGTAATTTGGGGCTCCGGCGGTTGCTGGACCCAAATGACATCTCCCTTCAAGTTGCGACAACTTGGAGGGAGAATAGTATTTACCGCTGCCGGGGAGTTTTGCGGCAGCAGGGTGAGCCGTCATTTGGCTCTCCCGACGCGCAACTCACCAGCAACGCATACATACATACGCCTCGTGGACAAAGAAAATGGTTCCTTACATTTTCTTTTAGGCCTATACATCTCATTATCTATAAACAAATCATTTAATAGTTCAAGGTAAGATTTGGTACATATAAGTTATAAAATGGAGCACTTGTCATGCTTCTGTGGGCCGCTTAATGTCCACTAGAGCTAAGCACAAAAAGGAGAAACAGAAATACTTAAAGTGGAACTACAGTAGCATACAATTACAAACTTGTCTGCCAATCTACTGTAACTGCCTTTAACCCAAGGTAATGTCATATGTGTGAAAAATATGTATTTCCGCTGCATGAGTGGGAAAACATTTCTTAAACTGAATTGCTTATCACCCCTGGTTAACTTTTATTTTAGTTAAAATAGAATGGTAATGGGTAATAAAGAAGTTTTTATCTTTGTGAGTGGGAATACATTTCTTAAATTGGACCTGAACACTTGCACAGGACAGAAGGAAAATAGAGAAATGCACCCTGTATGTATTTAGAGAGTTTAGCCTGTCAGATTCCCCCTCATCTGTGTCTAATCACAAGTTGTTATTTGATCTCTCCCCTGTGTCAGCTGACTGCTATGGCAGATACGCTCATTTTTTAAGCACAGGATGTTAACAATATGTCTGCTTCCATGAAAGCAGTAAGTAGAAACACTGCAGATTTATTTTGTATTAGCTGTATTAGCAAATTTGTATTAGCTGTAATTAAGAAATGTTTTTGTTTAAAGGTTATTATGCTGATGCTTATCTTTTGGCGCAGAGAAGAAGTTCTGAGTTCAGGTCCGCTTTAAACTGAATTGCTTATCAGGTTGTCATGCTACTGTGAACAGTAGAAAGAACAGTAGAAGGCCAGGGCTATTAGTAATGCTTATTATGTGGACCTCAATAAGGCAAAATAATACATTTTGAGAGTGGTTAATAAAAAGGAAATTGTTACTGCAATAGGCATGTTCAACAGTAGTTGACTATTTCATTTTAAAAGGAAGGAACTTTAAATATTTTACATCTGTGAAACGGAACTGCCCAAGATATTTTTATTTGACTTTAGCTCTGCATTAATATCTGGGAGAACTAGCTGTCATGATTACCACTGAAGCAGTGGGATTTAAAAAGTATAATGTTTACTTATGTCACAGGCAATCAAGATAAACTTTCTTTTTTCAATAATGCTTTTGCTTGGTAAAGCAAGATATTAGTGCAACTGTTGGGAAAAAAAAGTGCTCTTTTCCAGTGCTGAGACCCTCCAAAAATTGCTTGTGGATGAGTGCATGCGCAGAAGCATGGACCTGCTCGGGCTTCGGCAGAAAATCCCGGGCCTGATTGGATCTGTGCTAGTGGACATGCATGAGCCGTCTGCACCTGCACAGTAGCATGGCCCCGATCGAGCTCGGATTTTTCTGATGGAGCCCAAGCAAGTCCGTGCTACTGTACAGCCATACTTTAGGGGTCTCATTGCTGGATCTGCTTTGCTGAGCAGAAAGAAAAGGCCTCTCCAGGATCCAGAGACTTCCCCATTCTAAGGTAAGTATGCAAAATTGGCACTAGCAAACCTCACAGGTTTGCTCTCAATCAAAAAATGATCAGAAAGTCAACAACAATAATCATTAAAGTTTCATAAACCTGCAGACTTATCATGGTGTTTATTAATTGCAGCTTACAACAACGGAACAGACCTTTACAGCTGTGAGAAGAAATGTCTCTGGAAGGAAATAATGGCACAGAGGACCCATGTACTGTGGATTCTGAATTTAGATATAAACTCTTCACAGTGTCCTACAGCATTATTTTTGTCTTTGGATTTCTTGCCAACTGCTATGTATTATGGGTTTTTGCCAAGGTTTATCCTGTGAAAAGACTGAGCGAAATAAAAATTTTCATGATCAACTTAACTGTGGCTGATCTCCTGTTTATAGTGACTTTACCTCTATGGATTGTATACTATGATTACAAAGGGGACTGGTTCATGCCAGAATTTCTCTGCAGAGTAGCAGGCTGCTTCTTCTTTATCAACACATACTGCTCTGTGGCTTTCCTCGCAGTCATCAGTTATAACAGATTTCAGGCTGTAACAAAGCCTGTAGAAGTAGCCCGGTCTGTAGCTAGGAACAAAGCAATCTGCATTTCAACATCTGTGTGGATAATCGTAGTTGGTAGTTCTATGTACTTCCTTTTCACTCCTGGCACCAACCAAGTACAATCCAGTGATGGACACAGTTACACTCGCTGCTTTGAAGGATACAACCTCGAGAACAGAAATCCTGTGGCAATTATCCACTTCATTCTGGTTGCTGCTTTCTTTGCGATATTCCTTATTATACTTATTTGCAACGTGGTGATTTTCAGGACTTTAACCACCCAGTCAATAGAAGCCAAGCAGAGTACAGAAATGAAGCGTCGTGCTCTGCACATGGTGGTAACTGTGATAGGAGTCTTTGTGATATGCTTCGTTCCGCACCATATTGTGGATGGCCCCTGGACTCTGACAGTACTGAGACTATGGCACGAGAAGGACTGTGGCTTCCGCCAGTCCTTGAATGATGCACATCAAATTACTCTGTGCCTTATGAGCACCAACTGCATGTTGGACCCCATCATCTACTGCTTCCTCACCAAGAAGTTCCGCAAACACCTCTCTCAACGCATCCAGTCTATGAGAAGAAGTCGTAAGTTATCCAGAAATACCACTACTGATACCAATTTAGAAAACACCTTGCCACTCAGAGAGACGCAAGTTCACACATTTCACCTCTAGAATGAGCAAGTCATTGCAAAGGTGTATTTAACCATGGAACTAAAAAAAAAAACACTTTATCTGGCATAGGCTTTTAACCAGAGACATGTGGTATGCTGTATGTTGATTTGCTGCCTACAAAGGCACAAAAGTTGTTGTGTGTTTTTTTTTAACCAAAATAAGCATTTTAAGTGACCTTGAAAAACCCTCAGCATGATAATTTGAAATCTGCATGTATTGAAAGGAAATTATCAGGACTCATTTTTAGAGGCACTGCATTTATATATACTAACCCAAAATACTTTTACTGTATTAACATTTGCATGTTGCCAGTGAAAAGTGTTACAGTAACATTTCTGTTGTACAGCACATTTTTTTTCTTTTATCCTCAGGAGACAAACCATCTGTGAAGGAAGAAGCGCAAAAATGCAATACAGAATTATGAATTTTTGAACTGTGAAGAAGCCATGGTATGGTCCTCCTGTGCATGTAGATAATATAATACATTACATACGTTAAACAGGCTACCGTATGTTAACCAATGACCAAAACTATTCTGAAGATGTCACTGTTCAATCACTTCCCAGTGTCTTACATCTTTCAAGGACACCTATTCAAGTTTTCTCACAGAAGGTGTTTTCACTCCTTATCAATTAAACATCTTTTAAGCCCCCAGCAAAACAGAAAATACTAAAAAAAACATTTTATTGATAAGGTTTGAAACTATCACCTAGGAGAAAACTCATTATAAACTGTTACTTGAACAAGGGCTTGTATCTTCTCCGTCTCTCACAAGGCCCTAATGGCGGTGTCAATCTTTTACAGAAGACTTTAAAGTTTATTTATTTATTTATTAATTCCTCACAGCAGTTTGTGGATATGTGATAGCATGATTTGTCTTTCTTATGGCTTTTGTGTATTAATATGGTGGGAAATTTTGGTCAAGATATATTCTACCAACAAAGTCTCAAAGATGTAAACAGACACCATCTAAACAATATGTTAGCAAGTATACAGAACGAAAACATACAGAATTGCTCTACAGGATACATAAACCTAGAATCTAAATATTGCTAATCCTTTTGGCTATAAAAAGTGCGTGCATGCGTTCACGGACAATTAGCAATGTTTATCAATCTGCGGCTCGCGTATTATAACAGACACTGTACATTCTGCAATACAAATTAAATGAAATTAGAACGCGCTCTCAGTCTATAGATATGAACAAGCGAGACTATATCACCCAGAAATCAGTTGAACATAGTTCAGTTCCTCAGCTAGGGCAACTTCACCACAAAGGGAGACAGTCCTCTTCTTTTTTCATCTATGACCATCACAGGATATGTAATCAAACAGGAGACAATAAAACCATAGCGTATTTCTGCATCAAAAGGTGCCTCCACCGCCACCCACAGAAAAGAGCAGTGGCTGGATAGTGTAATGGTTAAGGGCTCTGCCTCTGACACGGGAGACCTGGGTTCAAATCTCGGCTCTGCCTGTTCAGTAAGCCAGCACCTATTCAGTAAGGAGTTTCTTGGGCAAGACTCCTTAACACTGCTACTGCCTACTGAGTGTGCTCTAGTGGCTGCCTCGCAAGCGCTTTGAGTACGACAGGAGAAAGGCGCTATACAAATACTGCAATTATTATTATTATTAATTATAAAGTACAAGGTGACAAGCAATAAAGTACTGGGCCACTCCCCGTATGTGCCCGCACTCACCCCACTGGCCTCCTGAAGTCAAGGAAGAATCGCACACCACTGTGGAGGTGCTGGACCGGTGTGAAATGCAAAAGAATCCAAAAGGTACGCACACTCAATGAACCAAGTTCCAGATTTATTCAGGTATCGTTACACAAATCCACTCCATACACCAACAAGTCGTTTCGGGGGCCCGGTGGGGTCCCCTTTGTCAAGGCAACAAGATACAGAATGGTAACGATTACCATTCTGTGTCTTGTTGCCTTGACAAAGGGGACCCCACTTGGTTCATTGAGTGTGCGGACCTTTTGGATTTTTGGACCATTCTTTCACTGGCCTCCTGGGTCCGGAGGTAGGATTATAAGGCCCCGTTCACACTGCACGCGTTTCCAGCTACGTTTTGGAAACGCGTGCAGGAGGCAGACACGCACGACATCAGACAGTGCATAGAGTGCACTATCTGATGTTCACACTGCATGCGTTCCGGACCTGTGCGGTCCGGAAACGCATGCTGCATGCATTTTTTGTAAAAACGCGTGGCTGTCCCATTCACTTTTCAGTGATGGGATCAGCCACGCAACGCACACAAACGCGGATGGCGTGCGTTCGCATGCGTTGAGTTCCACACGCATGGCCATCCGCGTTTGTGATGTGAACGGGGCCTAAAGCGTTGGGGGAAATGCTCAATATTTTCCAATAGGATTCCAATAGAACTCCAACTAGAACTCAAACGTTCCATAGTGTAAAACCGTAGATAATTTAACAACAAAGTTATAAACCGCACTTACACACTCTCCATATAGTCAAGCGTGTACATAGGTCTGCTGGTGTTAGCTCCCGGGTAGCCGTTTACACACATCCAGCCTCAGATCTGTATGTGCCTTCCATGCCCTTACTACCGGTCACCCACGTCTAGTGTATTGTTGCTTGTCACCTTGCACTTCACTGTGGAGAGTCACATTGGGTGGCAGTGGAGGCACCTTTTGATGCAGAGATACGCTATGGTTTTATTGTCTCCTGTTTTATTACATATCCTGTGATGGTCATAGATGACAAAAGAAGAGGACTGTCTCCCTTTGTGGTGAAGTTGCCCTAGCTGAGGAACTGAACTATGTTCAACTGATTGCTGGGTGATATAGTCTCGCGTGTCCATATCTATAGACTGAGAGCGCGTTCTAATTTCATTTAATCCTTTTGGATGTATTAGACTATCGTGAATATTATGATTACATTGTTGCCTTCCCTCATCTTCTGGCAGCCAGACTACAGCTGTTGCTATGAGAGGGAACCAACAAAGGTCTACTTAAAAAAAAACTATGATGGATCACCACTTTATAACTCACCTCACTCTCACTCTCACTCAACACAGCACATTGCAAACCAAAACATGAATGGTCTTGGTAACGTTCAACACTACTGTGATGAGCAGTAATACCCTTCGTCCTGCTGCAGGCTTGCCAATGTCTTGAATGAACTACATGACCTTTTCAATGCCGGGTGACCTGCTTGCCCAATGAGAGAGCGAGAAAATATCCTGCCCCCTCAATAGAAGAATATGCAAGACTGAAGGAGTATCACGTAGTAAATAGTAGTGTGCCCAGACTCCTATCCAGTGTTTCAGAGGATATACAAAGTCCAGAACAGCAAATGGGCTGGCACCACTCTTGAAGTGTAATTGAAAGCTCTTTTATTACATGTAATAAAAGAGATTTAAAACTGCCACGATTTCTGGCTTGGAGTTTGCAGAGGATCCACACAAGTGGTAAGGGCTTGTGATCATTAGCTCCTATGTGGCCCCACAGACTTGAATGTTTGTGTTACCTTTAAAACAACAAAGCTATTCATGCAGAGAGATTGGACACTAGTGATTATTATTATTATTATTATTTATTGTATTTATAAAGCGCCAACATTTTACGCAGCGCTGCACAATAGATAAATGGGTTAACATACAGGTAGAACATACGGAAACTCACAACAAAACAAGATCATGCAAATGATTTGATAACAATACAGTATCATAGGTCAAAATAGAGACTGTTCGAGTCTACAAGAGGGGTGGTTGCGAGTAAGATTGCATAATCAAGCTGGATACGTTAGGGAGGAGGGCCCTGCCGGAGGCTTACAATCTAAAGGGTGGGGTGGAGACAATAGGTGCGTCTTTTGAGAGGGGGTCTAACAGAACATATTATGGTGCTGGTGTAGGGGGGTATGCGAGCGTGAAGAGGTGAGTCTTGAGAGCTTGTTTGAAGGAATTAAAGGTGGGGGCGAGTCTGATGGCTGGTGGGAGAGAGTTCCAGAGAGTAGGGGCGGCCCTGGTGAAGTCCTGCAATCGTGCGTGTGACTGAGTTATGCGTGGTGCGACTAGGCGCAGGTCATTGGAGGATCGGAGGGGGCGGGCTGGTATGTGCCTGTGGACCAGATCAGAGATGTAGGTTGGGCAGGTCTTGTGCACTGATTTGTAGGCAAAGCACAGGATTTTGAAATTGATCCTAAAGCTGATGGGGAGCCAGTGTAGTGCTTTACAGAGCGGAGTTGTAGAGGCGCTGCGGTGAGAAGAATGTATCAGTCTGGCTGCCGCATTCATTACCAATTTAAGTGGGTCAGTACGGTTGGAGGGGAGGCCAGATAAAAGAGAATTGCAGTAGTCTAGGCGGGAGATGACAAGGGCGTGGATAAGGAGTTTAGTGGTGTCAGGGGACAGGTAGGAGCGGATCTTGGAGATGTTGCGGAGGTGGAAGTTGCAGGATCTGGCAATACCTTGGATGTGGGCGGTAAAGGAAAGTTCAGAGTCCAGAGTAACACCTAGACAGCGGGCTTGGGAGGTAGGGTGGATTATAGTATTTTCAATAGTGACGTGCAGATCTGGGAGGGGTGCAGCTGTGCGGGGTGGGAATATTAGAAGCTCAGTCTTGTCCAAATTAAGCTTCAGGTACCTGGCAGCCATCCAGGAGGAAATGGATGTGAGGCAGGCAGAGACTTTGTCCATGGTAGAGGAGGAGAGGTCTGGGGTGTGGAGATATATCTGGGTGTCGTCGGCATACAGGTGGTAATTGAAGCCCATGGAGGAGATGATTTTGCCAATTGAGGCAGTATAGAGTGAGAACAGTAGGGGTCCTAGGACGGAGCCTTGAGGAACACCAACTGAGAGGGGTGTAGGAGTGGATGAGGAGCCATTGAAAAATGTTGTAAAGGAGCGGTTGGAGAGGTAGGAGGAGATCCAGGCTAAGGCTAGGTCCTGAATGCCCATTAGCTGCAGGGAGTGGAGGAGGAGGGAGTGGTCGACAGTGTCAAATGCCGAGGAGAGGTCCAGGAGGAGCAGGATGGAGTATTTACCTTCGGCTTTGGCAAGGGCGAGGTCATTTACCACTTTGGTGAGGGCGGTTTCTGTAGAATGGGCTGTGCGAAAACCAGATTGCAGGGGATCGAGAAGGGAGTTGGAGTTAAGGAAGTTGGTCAGGCGTTGGTGGGCCAGGCGTTCAAGAATTTTTGAGGCAAAAGGGAGGAGAGAGATTGGGCGGTAGTTGGATGGCAGAGCAGGGTCAAGTGAAGATTTCTTTAGTAGGGGAAGCACAGTGGCCTGTTTGAATACGGAGGGGAAGATGCCGGTGGAGAAGGAGAGGTTGAACAGATGGGTGAGGACAGGGGCCAGATCAGAAAAATGTGGGCGCAGAGAATCAGATGGGACCGGATCTAGAGGGCAGGAAGTGGCAGGTGAAGTTGCCAGCAGCTGGTTGACTTCCTCCCCCGTGACAGGATTGAAGGAGGTAAGGGAGGAGAAAGAGGAAGGAGTCGGATGTGGTGGGGAGGCGGGGGCGATAGAGTGGAGGAGAGAAATATCCTTCCGGATGGTTGTAATTTTGTTGATAAAGTAATTTGATAGGTCAGTGGCTGAGAGGGTGGAGGTTGGGGGGGGAGGTGTGGGGTTAAGTAGGGCATTGAAGGTGGCAAAAAGACGACGTGGGTTGGAGGCTTGGGTAGCGATCAAGTGAGTGAAGTATATCTGTTTACTATCAGCGAGGGCAGCATGGTACATCTGCAACTTGGTCTTGTATCCCAGGAAATCATTGTTGTTGCGGGATTTCCTCCATTTGCGTTCTGCAGCTCGTGTCTCATTTTGTAGTTTTCTTGTGAGGGCAGTGTGCCAAGGTTGGGGGTTGGGGCGACTGTTGGTACGAAAGGTCAGGGGAGCCGCATGGTCTAAGGCTGCAGAGAGGTTACTGTTGTATTGAGCTGCCGCTTCGTTGGGGCAGGTTAGGCTGGGGAGGAGAGGAGGAGAGAGAGTGGAGAGGTGTGGCTAGTACATTGGGGTCAAGGTTGCGCAGATCTCTCTGCCAACGGCCAGTTTGGGGAGGGGGACAGGGGGTGCTGGATGGAGTGAGGGTGAAGGTGATGAGTTGGTGGTCGGAGATGGGGAATGGTGTAATGTCCAGGGTGGTAAGTGCGATGGCTTTGGAGAAAATTAGGTCCAAGGTATTACCAGCACTGTGGGTTGTGGCGTTAGTATGCTGAGTGAGACCAAGGGAGTTGGTGAGCGAGAGAAGCTGAGTGGCAGCAGAGGTGGTAGGCTCATCAATTGGAATGTTAAAGTCTCCGAGGATGATTGTTGGGAGGTCGGAGGACAGGATGTGTGGGAGCCAGGAGGCAAGGTTTTCTAGGAAGTGCGATATAGTACTGGAGGGGGGGCGGTATAGGACTGCAATAATGGCTGGGAGGGGATGGTAGAGGCGGATAACATGGACCTCAAAGGAGGTAAAGTAAAGAGAAGGGGGAGGGGGAGGGGTAAGAACACGGAAGGTGCAGGATGGGGAGAGGAGAAGACCCACCCCTCCCCCAGGCCTGTTATCTGATGTACCTATTATTGCATCTTTATCAATAGGAATGCAACAATGTATTGCTTTAAAATGCAAAAGCTTCATTTTTAATGCTGGTTTATCAATAGGCCACTCAGTCTAGTCTGCAAATAATGGTGCAAGTAGGAGGAGCTGGGGTTGGGACATTTTCTATTTCTCTCTATGGGAAATAACGAAAGCACTGCCTACAGTGGACAAAACAGAGAAATCCCTATTGCTGCTGTGGCTTTTGTGCTATTGATGGTTATTGTAGTCAGATCAGAGGGCAGGAGGCAAGCATCACTCAATTTTTATCAGATTATAGGAGAATTATCTTCATAAGTCAGTTGAACTGCTGCCACCACAAGCTTGATAAAATGTATTTCCAACAGAATACCTAAGGGTATGCATGTCCAACCACCCTCAAAAGTGTATGGGTAAAGCTGTTACTTAAAAACATATGCAGATTTAACATTTTCAGTAAAGGCAGCACACGGATTAGATTAATAAACAAAATTCTTGGTATAACTTGTACCAAATATAGCATAAACACTGTAACTAGGTAATTTTGTAATTTTAAGGCACTAGCTGGTGGCAGCATTTCACCACTTGAAACACTTTCCATGCAATTCATGTTAGCAGAGTAGAAAAGACTGTAATAAAGGGCCTTTTGTCTGGCATCTAAAGAATATATTTTGTACTTTCATTTTCTGAGAAGAAAAGGGGGTACTAGTCTGTCCATATATGCAATGCATGTGAAAAACTGCTGTGTATAGTAAAGAAAAAAAAATATTTTTTTGTGTCTTGCTTGTTGACAGTTGTGGGTAGAGTAAGGTCCCTTTCAACCTGGAGGAACCTCATAGCTGGTGAAAGGGTCTAGCGCAGTATGCCATTTTGGAAGCAAACACCCTCCATTACAGCAACTGAATGCAAATAAGTGCAAATTAAAGCAAATTTCATGAAAGTTGTTTTTATCATGACTACTGTGCCAGCTTGTTGTGAGTGTTTAACCTAATGCGGACCGACGCAGTTTAAATCTACGGCGGGCAGGTGGCGCTGCGGTTCTGACCGGACGTAAACTCTACGCCCCATTCACTGCGCGCCCCCGCCGCTCTGTCCCCGCCGCAATGTGCTGCCCTGCCGCCTCTATGACGGCAGAGCACTGTGAGCCGGGCAGGAGCAGTTTTCATTGGCTCCTGGCCCTGTCATTACTGTAAGCCAATCCCATTGGCTTACATTGAGTGACAGGGTCAGGAGCCAATGAAAACGGCTCCTGACCGGCGTACAGCGCTCTGCCGTCATAGAGACGGCAGAGAGAGCAGCCTGCGGCGGGGAAAAGAGCTGTGTGACCGGCGGGAGCAACTGATTATTGCGGCGATTCGTCGGGATGCAGTGTTTTAGTGTACCAGCAGCCTCTGGTCCTTAAGGGGGTCCTTAAAGACAATGCAAACATACATATGTAACACAGTTTTGATGCTTTTAATGTTCTTACACGTTTTCACACTGGATGATTTCTTACCTGTGAATAAAATGCTAGGAGGGCTTTTTGGTCTCTTTTACTCCCTTCCAATATCCTACTGGATCTGGGTCACCATGATCCAGTAGTCTGTAACACTGTAAATAACATTTAATATAAGAAAGAAAATGTAAGTACATTTTTAGCATGGCTTTTTAAGATTTTACTTAATTTATGAAGGAACAAATCTACCCAACATCTATAATACCTGTGTGAAAATTAAATGATCCTTTACATATAACAGTAAACTAAAGTAATGAAAAAAATCAGGCTACTAGATATCTATAAAAGGTAACATATTTCCATTTCTTTCCACAAACATCTGCTGTTGTGATGGTCATATGTAGGAGAACTCATGGATAAGCATGTGATTTATATGATCAGGTGATAAATTTGCTCAGTTCTGATTTTCTGTGATCACATCCTGCTTTAGCAGGTCACATGCTTCTCCATGAGTTCTCCTAGACATCACATCATCTGGTGTGTTTATATATAATAATCCTGTTCTTTTGAGTCATAGTTTTACTTGTTATGTTTGGCATTTGCATCCTCCATGTCTTGCGCAGGACAAGGTGATATGTTGGTGTTTTATGAACAAAATATAATAATAAAAACTAGAAAATGTGCTGCAATTTGTGGCCATTTGGAATAGTGGGATAAATTGCTGTAATTCTGTACTCGGATATGTGAGAATGAAGGAGAACATATTGTCCCTCACTAACATATATATGTATGTACAATAGTGGTTGTCTTACATGGTCCTTCCACTATCCTGCAGAAGTCTGTTGAGCAGACAGTAAACAAGACAATAAAGATTTGTACAAGTGGTGGGGATCGGGACTGGAATCCTTGGGCACCAGTCTGGAGCTGAGGCTGCACAGACACGTCACCAGCCTCCATGTTGGTGATGCGTTCTGTTGCTATGGAGTAGGGCAAACAGAGTGGCACAGAGCGGGTGGGGTGAGTGGGGAGAACAATGCCCTCAGCCAGCTGAGTCAATCCACCAGGCGGATCGCTCCCTGTTGCACCAAGGTAGATTTTCGACTATAGCAGCCTTTATTGGCCACATCAACCAAATGTTATGTAGAATGTGTAGGTAGTTTAGTCACATCTGTTGCACTGTGTGAAGAAGTGCTCGTTTACAGTGTTAGATTGCTAAGAAACTCTAGTTCTGCTTTTACAGTTAATTGCAACAGTTTTTTGGCAAGACAATTTTAAATGAACACAACCCATGATTTGATTTCATCCTTTCACATCGCTTCTGATAAAATTTTAGCTCAATTTTCTTTGCACGTTGCTTCGATTCAGAAACATTCTCACTTTTTTCTGTATGAGTTGCTGATTTCAGTCAGGTCTTGTCTTAGCACCTCCGCTGGTTTCTCAAGTGAGCCCGAGGTGAAAATAAACTGAGGAGATAAACAATTATGGTATGTTTATCCTCCTACTCCTAAAAAGGACTTTTTAAGTATCCCATGGTTTTCTTTTATATTTAAACATTTACAAAATAGGTTGTATGTTTTACTGTCTCTAATCAGTGGCAGCCTATTAAGTGTCCCAGAGATAAAGGTCAATAGTTCATGGATTTTATCTCTACCTGCACTAAGAGGTTGTATTCTGCCAGAAAAACTTTTATGGCTGTAATTTGCTTGTCAGCAATGTTTACTATATTCCGGACAAGGTACTGATAAGACAGAACCTGTCACTTCCATGCCTAGAAATTAACTCTTTCTGGCAGCAAAATAACACAAATAAAACAGCCTGGCAATTAACATGTTTTGAATTATACATACACTTTTATTTCATGTCCCATATCGCCTCGGGTACACTTTAAGTCATGGCTTTCACTAGGCCTCTACATTTTTTCCCCACAGCCTTTCAGTGTAGACTTGCCTTAGTTTTTGGTTTATTATGTTGTTGCATCGCCAAGTACTAGAGTCAGTCCCCAGAGATAAAGGCCCATCCGCGTCTGATATCCTGCACTAACATTGCTGAAATCAGCAATGCATAAGTGTGGAAAGGTCCTAACCAAACAGCATCTTGAAGAATGTTCTGGTGCTGTGCAAAGTTCATTACTCCAGTTCTCCAGGTCCTGAGACAGCAAAGTACTACCACACCATTATCTGACTGCTGCTGTGCGGACTTCTGCATTTGCTTTACACCAGACATAATGTAACTCAAATTTTAACATGTCTGTCAGTAAAGCATATGTCCATACACTGAGGGGAACAGATTGTTTCTAAACACTAAACACTATTGTATTAGTGAAAATGCTGGGGGAAAGCTGGAGAGGAAGGGGTGGTCATGCTCCCCGATACAAAAAAAGAGCGAAACAAATTATAGATGAAAACTGTGAGCATGAAACATAGAATTAAAGGTATGATTACATGAAAGCTTCCAGTTGCTGAAGTCATGCCCATGAAAAGTACTGTATTGATCTATTATACACACAAAAAATAATACAGAACTATAAGCTATTAAAGCCCCCAGGAGCAGTAGATGCAAGAGTCACCAAACGCAGAAAAGCCACTCTGGCCCTAATTCATTCTCTGATTGAAGCGAAGGAGTTCTGATCTACTGATTGTTTTTTCTTGTTTGATTTTTTGCATTGGTGATATTGGTGCTAGCCAACATCAGTTCCTTTAAACATGAAAGAAACATATGTAAAGTTCAGAATCCTATCAGCATGAAAAATATTGTATGTAATAATGGGAAATGAGGGAGGGTCTCATACTTTATCACATCAGTGCAGGTAAACACTGTATTTATAGGGAATCTGAAATGATAAGCATGTGGAGGCTAACATTTGTAATGGGTGCTCTACACTGCCCTTATTCAATTTCCTTTTTCTCCTAAGTTTTATCCTAGGAGATCATTTTTTATCTTTAAACTTTTCAGCACTCTGCAACTGAAAAAGTACCATAATATTGGCAAACTATTACTGTCAAAATTACTCTTGAGTATTTTCTTGCTTGCTGGTGGCTTAAAGGGCATTATATTTATAAGGCGTAAACATATCACATAGGAAAAAACTAAGACGAAAAAGTGAATTGAATAAGGGTCATTGTCTGTCATGCTTGCTGATCTCTTAGCTTCAGTAGCCACTTGCCTGCAATAAGCATTCAGCTACTGAAGTCAGAGAGAGGGCTAGTTCACACCAAAATCACAATTGAAAACACTAGCACTTAGCGATTGATATTTTGTAAAGTGATTTTCAGAGTGATTTTTCAATGAATGAGCATTTATGCCCGTTCATTTAAGCTGAATGGCTCCAAATAATGCTACGTGAAGCGCGTCATAGGGTTACATTAGCCAAGCGCTTATCAAAGCAATCTGAAAAGTGCTCAGAAGCGCTCTTGGTGTGCACCAGCCTTTTAAACGCCCGATCTTCATTGTACCTCTGGCTCAACAACAATTCAGTGTATTCAGGCAAAGGATAAACATAACATCCAAGCAAACAGCATTTCTAAAGGAGTTTAACAATGGAACTCTCCATGTATCTACCATTTTTTAAACTCTTTCCCAGCTTTTAATTAATTAAAGAGGCACTGTAGTGACATATAAGGTAATAGAATGAAGTAAATTATTCAGAATACTCACATTTACTGTAATGTTCCTGGTTTGAGCATCAGAAACACTTCCTATATCTATATATTGCTTAATATTGAATGTAGCCCCACCTTCCCAGTGATATTTATGATGCTGATTAGCTTTGTGGAATTTCAATACCCATTCATTCAAATAAATAAATATTATTGTTTCTGGTTTAAAGTATGATCTGCTTTCCACTTTATGGAATGTCCATGTTTCGCTTTCCTTATACAAAGTATTTTTTTTTACTGTTAAAATGTTGAAATCTTTAGAATGTGGAAGTACTTTTTTTTTTTAAAGTGATTTTTTTAGATGTAAAATAAATAAAAGTCTACAAAACAAACTAAAACTTTTAATTATTTAATGACAGAATGTATTGTTGTTTAATCTGTTTTTGTTTTTTTTTTTTCCAAGAAGGGCATATACCGCATATCAATGTGTGTACCTGGGGCAGGCCCAAAACATAATAGTCTTAAAGGACATCGAAGGTGAAAATAAGCTGATGAGAAAAACAATTTTATCTATCCTCCTTCCAAAAATGACCTTTTTTAGATATCCCACAGTTATTATTTCATATCTAAATCTAGTTTTTAAGTTTTTACTGTTTCATTGTCTCAACTCAATGACACATTCCCTGAAGTTAGCCAGAGCTCAAATCTATGAATTATTGACCCGTTTTATCTCTTTCCTGCTCTCCGAAAAAATTTACTGATAAAAAAGTGTTTTATGGCTGTAATTACTTATCAGTGTAACGATCGGTGTAACACAGAGAGGGTCTGATTACCAGTGAACTGCAGTGTCACCGAGAATGCAGAATATACCCGATTATTGATGATCTGCAGTATCACCGATAATCAGATATATCTACTAACCTCTGGACACCTGAGATATGCGAGTATTGGTGCAACAGTAATACAGGAGACTGTACCTAATGCTAAGCTGTGAACTCCTTGATGTCAACACCTTTGGAAACTATGCTAGAACACCGAAACAGACAAGGCCTGAGTGCAACCACGTAGTGATCGCAACGACAGACAACCAGAGAATGACCAGCACCCAGTATATATACTATAGCGCTCTCCAGCGCCACCCTTAAGTGCTGGACCAATGAAAAGTGGTGGAGATGTCAGCTGACCAGCTTGGTCAGCTGACCTTCTTCTGGCTGTCATATAAACTCTGCCTCTCAGCGCGCGTGCGCGTCATTCTGAACCTGTGTGGACTATCAGTCCCAGCCACACCAGTCACGTTTTGCAATGTCTCTGCTGGCCTGCATGTGGGGTGAGACGCACCGCTATCTGCACATGTGGTGGCCTCCCCGCGCCTGGTCAGACCGTCAGTAGCAGGCCTGTGCGCGCAAACCGCCGCGTCAGACGCGGCGGTTTCTCTGCGTTCCGCTATGCCAGCCGCGGAAACAGCCGCCTCATCCTCCGTCCATGCGGTGGCTTTTCCGCGTTTCTTCACAATCAGTGAGGGTTATCCTATAGTCTGACCCAGTCGGACCCGGTCCCCACCCAGACAGAAACTGTCACTTGCATATTTGATGTTTAACTTTTTCAGGCAGAGAAAGAAAAAAAAGGAACACAGCATAGTTATTTGTGTGCTTGGCACTGTACATACACATGTCTACCTCATCATGTCACGTGTTACCTCGGTTGTCCTTTAACAACTGCACATCAGACATATGAAAAAAAAACATCATGACCCATATGTAATTAACTTGTTCTCCTGAGTTTTCTCCCAGAACATAATTTTTCATCTTCTATTTAGAATAACTTTTAAGCACTATGCAACTGAAAAGTAGGTGGAGAAGTACTATCAAAACGTTTTTATGTATATTCTTGCTTGCTGGTGATATAAAAGGCATTTTATTGACAAGTTTGAAAACATCACTTAGGAGAAAAAGTTTCTTGCACATGGGCCCATGTCTCAATCAAATAATGCTCCCATTATAGAACAGTTAGAAAGAAGAAAGAAAACAAAGAAGAGAAAGAAAGTGACATGGTACGCCTTAACAAGGAGAAGCCCTGCAATGGCCAAGGGGCAGAAAGAAACAGAAAAGTACAAACTAGAGACGGGGAGAGGGGGAGGGAGGAATAGAGTAGAACATGGTTTCCCCTAACAACAAAATTCCTAGAAGGCACCTGCTACATTTACATCAAACATTATCCTTTATAGTATGCAGAGAGGTATGCTGTATCTGTAGGAAACTAAGTAAAAACCCAGTACCTAGGTACAGTGAAAGGCACAAAGATTCAACCTATCTAAAAACTTAATTATTTTTTTAAATCTCCCTCAAGTGTTCGCGTTATTTGTTTGTCTTTGTTCTCCATGTTCATTTGTTGGTCAGGGTTGGTATGTTTTGCCACTGTTGCTCTTAATGCGCGGTGGCCGTACCGTTAACGCGCTTGTCTCTGTTGCGCATATCGTGCGGGGACCGCGTTTAGCTAGTTCATTTGTTATTTTCCTTGGCGTTCAGATTGAGGTTATTTGCTGTGTCTTCTTACTCAGTTCATGTTCTATCTTTGCTCAGTCTTGTGTTGCTGATAGCGATCGCCTCTCTTGCGATTTGCTTTCTCACTCTGGTCTGCTCTGATGTGATGTGTCTGCTGTCGTGGGGTGGCGACTAGATTGGTGGACATTCATGTTGTCTGTCTCTGTTCTTGCTTTCTTCTGAGTTGCTACTTTGTTGCCTAGTCTTGCTCGATCGTGCAGTTTCAGTCTGGCATCTGTGGCTGTGCAGAGGACTTGTTCCTCTGTGCTCCATCTGCTGGTTGGAATTCTCCTCTGTTGTCCAGTCTTGCTCAATCGTACAATTTCAATCTGGCATCTGTGGCGGTACAGAGGACTTATCCCTCTGTACTCCACAGCTCCATCTGCTGGTTGGAATTCTCCTCTACAAATCTATACTGGGTACTTTACTTCTGTGACTGTGGCGATTTCCTTCTGCTTCAGCGCACGTGGTGTGCGCTGACTGGAAATCTCCCGCAGATCATTACATTATGTCGAGCCAAATCGAAATTCCCAGTGTGGAGGGAATTTCTGAATTGTACGATTTTGCACATTATGGCTCTTGCGTCTTTAAAAGATTTAAGACGCTGAACTCTGAAACCAGAGATGAGTTTATTTCCGAGTGTTTGCGATTCCTGGCAAATCTTGAATTTCAGGCCACTAAAATCTCCACTTGGGGTGTTCAGATTGCTTGCAATCTTCTCCAAGGGGATCTGTTTGTGTGGGCTGATAAATGGGCTAGACATTGAAATCTGATACATAACCCTCGCAGATTTCTTGCTCATTTATTTTCTTGTAAACTTGAAATGCCTATGCCATGTTATTTCAATGAGTTTTTCCCTACTGTGTAAACTGCTGATCCAATTGGTTCATGCAGTACCACTCAATCATTACCATATTCTAATGAGTTGATAGCTCAATCTGTTGATTCAGTAATTTCCTGCAGAACTATCCAGTTTGCAAAAGAAAGTTCCAAAGGTTCTTTCCCTTTTTGTCAGCAGCAATCTAAAGCTGTAAAAATTAAAAAGAAAAAGTCTAGGAAACGTACTCACTGGAAAGAGACGTTTCCTGCAGCGGTTACAAATGAAAAGTTTGCTCCAGTGAAATCTGGTGGAATTTTTCAGCCTGAATGTGTGTAACATCCCCTATGATGGCGGCTGCGGGTACGCAGGATACCTCTGCAGCCGCCTTTGTTCTCGGTACTGAGGCCTCATCCGTTCTGCTGGCGTCTAGCACGCCAAGGACGGGACTGTCAGGTGCTCATAGGGTCGCTGTCTCTCGTGCGCGGAGACAGGACCTTTATGCTGGAAGAAGGCGCGTCAGCTGACCTGCCGGTCGGCTGACGTCAGGAGAGACTCACAGCGCCCGGATTGGCTGATTGGCAGGGGCGTGGCTGTAGGCTCTCCTCGCTGCTTCATAAGCCTTCTCCGCTCACTTGCAAACTGTCTGCTGTTGCGAATACGTCAGTGTTAGCGCTCTGACCTTAGACTAGTTCCGGTGTGTTTTGATCTGAGAGGAAACCAGGGATTTCACACAAGACTAGGATTATTGCCTTATTGTATTTGATATTCTGTGTACGACTCTAGCTTATCTCTGACTCTGATTCTGCTCAACGTTTCTGTACTTCTGCCCATCTGATATAGTTGCCGAACCTCTGCCTGAATCATTACTATTCTCTTGCCTTCTGATTTTGTACTGTACCTGCCTCTCTGTTGCTGAACCTTGCCTGTCTGACCCTTCTACTCTTCAGTGAGCCCTTGTCACTGGAGAGGTGCTCTGATAGTACCCACCAGCTCCTCTGGTGAGGTCTAGCTAAACTATCTAGTTATTATCACTGATAGTACTCACCAGCTCCTCTGGTGAGGTCTACCTATACTATCTTATTACTGTTGTTGATATACTCACCAGCTCTTCTGGTGAGGTCAAGTTTAACGGTCCAGTTACTGTTACTTACAGCCCTCACCAGCACCTCTGGTGTGGGATCCTTGCTACTCAGCCTCCATTGTGGCTAGAACCCTCCAGCTCCTCTGGTGGGCTCTAGCATAGGTGGTTTGCAGATAGTACCCACCAGCTCCTCTGGTGAGGTTTAGTCAAACTATCTGCCAATTCTCTGGTAGCTCTCTCCAGCTCCTCTGGTGAGATCTACTCTCTACTGTTACACCAAACACCATTGTCACTACAGCTCTGCCTTCTATACTTGCATTATTGGTGATACTGCAGATCACTACATAATCAGGTATAGAGTCTGTATTGTTGGTGATTCTGCAGATCACACAATAATCAGACATCTGTGTCGCTACACCAATACGTTATACAATCGTTACAGAACAGCAGACCATAACAAGTATGGAGGCACTGTGCAATCGGGTTGAACTTTTGACCACAACCCTTAAAGATCTTATCAAGATGGTTAATGTACAGCAGACTCAGATTAACCAGCTGATTGAGTCCGTTAACCGTCTAAAAGAACCTAATGCACAAGTGTCATCCCCTCCATTGAGCCCACGATGCCCCCTCGTGAAAAATTCTCGGGGCATCGCTCTGATTTCCGAAATTTTAAACATAGGTGTTTATCTTACTTTGAGCTAAGGCCAGTCTCTTCAGGTACAGAAAGTCAGAGAGTCACTTTGATTAAAACATTATTATCTGGCGATTCGCAGTCCTGGGCCTATAGTCTCCCACAGTCTCATGAGGCTTTGACCTCAGTGGAGGAATTTTTTAAAGCTATGGCTATTATATATGATGATCCCGATTTAGCTACAACTTCAGAGAGGAGACTAAAAACCCTCAGGCAGGGGCACAATCCAGCTGAAACTTACGCTGCTGAGTTTAGGAGGTGGGCAGTGTCAGCCAGGTGGGGTCAGTACGCCTTACTGGATTGCTTTTTATCGGGGTTATCTGATGCAGTAGCAGATTTGATGTTGGGTCACCCTGAACCCAAATCATTAGATGAGGCCATATCATTGGCCATCAAGATTGATCGGCGAGTTCGCTATCAGAAGCAGGCTCGGGGTAAGATGCCAGGGAGATTTGCTTCTGGTACCTTTGCGCCTCCTGTCTCCTCCTCTCCTCCTTGGGATGAGCCAATGCAGATAGGACAGTCCAAGCTCACCGAGGTTGAGAGAAAACGGAGACGTAATGAAAAAATCTGTCTTTATTGTGCCGAGAAAGGGCATATAGTTTCCAACTGTCCCAAAAAAGCAGAAAACTTGATCGCCTAGGAGTAGCTAGAGGTACTACCCTAGGCGATCCAGTCGTACCTCTAAACAATAAACGCTTGTTACTTCCGTGTTCTATCACCTGGAAGGGTCAGACTCATTCCACCCAGGCCTTCATAGACTCGGGTTCCGCTGTTAATGTTATGGCTTATGATTTTGCCCTTAAATTCGGTTTTCCGCTTATCTCTGTGGGACAGCAGATACAGATCACCGCAATGGACAATTCCCCATTGCAGGAGAAACAGTCCCTTACTCAGACTCCAGTAGTGTTATGTCAACTGGGAGTCTTGCATAAGGAACAGATACAGTTTCTGGTACTCAAAATGTCCACCTCCACTGTCATTCTGGGTATGCCGTGGCTTAAAAAACACTCCCCTCAGATCAACTGGAGTTCCAGACAATTAGTAAGTTGGTCCTCTCACTGTCGTCATTATTGTTTGGAGAAAGTTACCATAGGCGTTACCGAGATCCAAGTGGAGGGGTCATCTGAGCAGTCCTCTGACCCCCGTGAGATAGAAAGCTGGAAAGTTTGGGCCTCTATATTGAGCCCATTCCAGCAAGAGGTTCCTGAGATGAAACCAGAGGGAGTTCTCTTTGTGCCACTACAGTTTAGATTCAAAATTCTCCATTTGTTTCATACTCATAAAAATGCCGGTCATCCTGGTGTGGCCCGCACTCTGGAGTTGGACAGATGTGTATGGTGGCCCTCTATGGTGTCTGATTGTAAGGACTTTGTCGGTAGTTGCTCTGTGTGTGCTAGGAGTAAGTCGTCCAGACGGGCTCCTGTGGGTACACTACAGTCACTTCCAGTGCCAGAGCAACCATGGACCCACTTGTCCATGGACTTTGTGGGTGAACTGCCTAGGTCTGATGGGAAAACAGTCATATGGGTGGTAGTCGATAGGTTCAGCAAGATGGCCCATTTCATTCCCTTGGACGGACTCCCCACTGCACAGGAACTGGCGGAGCTCTTCATCCACCACATTTTTAGATTGCATGGGATTCCAGAACATGTGGTGTCAGATAGGGGAGTCCAGTTCGTGTCCAGATTTTGGAAGGCCTTTTGTCATCATATGGGTATGAATCTATCATTTTCCTCTGCCTACCACCCACAGACAAACGGGCAGACCGAAAGGGTTAATCAGGCTCTAGAGCAGTTTCTTAGGTGTTATGTGGCGGAGGCTCAGATGGATTGGGTCAAATTTCTGCCCTTCGCAGAATTTGCCCACAATAATTTGAAGTGCGCTTCCTCAGGATTCTCCCCTTTTCAGGTTGTAACGGGAAGATCGCCAAAGTTCTCTCCTCTGCCTGTAGTCTCATCTCCTTTCCTGGCGTTGGAGGAGTGGCAGGGAACACTAAAAGAGATCTGGGTAATGGTCAAGAATAATCTAAAAAAGGCTTTCGCTACCCAGAAAAGACAGGCAGATAAGAGACGTTCTGTGGAGTGAAACTTTGCACTGGGTGATAAGGTGTGGGTGTCTACCCGGCACTTGGCCTTAAAGCAACCTTCTGTTAAATTGGGTCCTAAATTTATAGGGCCATACTCTGTATCCAAGAAAGTCAATAACGTGACCTATGTGGTTGCACTTCCGCCCAGCATGAGAGGGGTTAAAACTTTCCATGTGTCCCTTTTGAAACCTGCTGTGTGTGTGGATTCCTCGCCCCCCCCCCCCTCCCCTGTGGTGATTGATGGGGAACCGGAATACGAGATAGAGCAGATTTTGGATCCTCGGGTGGTAAGTAACTCCATACAGTACCTGGTTCATTGGAGGGGGTATGGGCCAGAGGAGAGATCTTGGGTACCAATTTCTCGTATGCATGCAGAAGAACTCAGGGAAGACTTTCATAGATTACATCCTGACAGACCAGGTGGCTCGTGTCCGGAGTCCACGTCTAGAGGGGAGGGTACTGTAACATCCCCTATGATGGCGGCTGCGGGTACGCAGGATACCTTTGCAGCCGCCTTTGTTCTCGGTACAGAGGCCTTATCCGTTCCGCTGGCGTCTAGCACGCCAGGGACGGGACTGTCAGGTGCTCATAGGGTCGCTGTCTCACGCGGAGACAGGACCTTTATGCTGGAAGAAGGCGCGCCAGCTGACCTGCCGGTCGGCTGACGTCGGGAGAGACTCACAGCGCCCGGATTGGCTGATTGGCAGGGGCGTGGCTATGGGCTCTCCTCGCTGCTTCATAAGCCTTCTCCGCTCACTTGCAAACTGTCTGCTGTTGCGAATACGTCAGTGTTAGCGCTCTGACCTTAGACTAGTTCCGGTGTGTTTTGATCTGGGAAGAAACCAGGGATTTCACACAAGACTAGGATTATTGCCTTATTGTATTTGATATTCTGTGTACGACTCTAGCTTATCTCTGACTCTGATCAACGTTTCTGTACTTCTGCCCATCTGATATAGTTGCTGAACCTCTGCCTGAATCATTACTATTCTCTTGCCTTCTGATTTTGTACTGTACCTGCCTCTCTGTTGCTGAACCTTGCCTGTCTGACCCTTCTACTCTCCAGTGAGCCCTTGTCACTGGAGAGGTGCTCTGATAGTACCCACCAGCTCCTCTGGTGAGGTCTAGCTAAACTATCTAGTTATCACTGATAGTACTCACCAGCTCCTCTGGTGAGGTCTACCTATACTATCTTATTACTGTTGTTGATATACTCACCAGCTCCTCTGGTGAGGTCAAGTTTAACTGTCCAGTTACTGTTACTTACAGCCCTCACCAGCACCTCTGGTGTGGGCTCCTTGCTACTCAGCCTCCATTGTGGCTAGAACCCTCCAGCTCCTCTGGTGGGCTCTAGCATAGGTGGTTTGCAGATAGTACCCACCAGCTCCTCTGGTGAGGTTTAGTCAAACTATCTGCCAATTCTCTGGTAGCTCTCTCCAGCTCCTCTGGTGAGATCTACTTTCTACTGTTACACCAAACACCATTGTCACTACAGCTCTGCCTTCTATACTTGCATTATTGGTGATACTGCAGATCACTACATAATCAGGTATAGAGTCCGTATTGTTGGTGATTCTGCAGATCACACAATAATCAGCCGTCTGTGTCGCTACACCAATACGTTATACAATCGTTACAATGTGATATAGGCAGTGCTATTTGTTACATTAAAGGTGTAAAAGATTCTCTTTATGTTCCTGACCCCAATCCGTATCAGTGCTATGTGGATATAGGGTTGTGGGAGCCTCCATTTGCTTCCTGGGAGATTGGAGCTCTGATTGAAGAGTTTGACACTGATTGGAAGTCGTTTTGTGATTTCTATTTCGGAAAGAATGAGGTGTGTTTGAATGCCTGTATTGACTCAATGCGCACCTTGATTGAATCTGGTGAGTGTGAGGAGCATTTGGTGAACCCGGTGATTTGTGTGTGGCAAACGATCTTGTCTGAGTTACATACACATCAATCAGTTAATCCCGGTACAAACACATTGTCAGCGGGCGATTGTTCCAATTTCCCTGAGGTGAAGCAAGTAAGGTTTTGAGTCTGTGTCATTCCCCAAAACAATGGAATGTGTGAATTCTGAAAGTCTGTTTTCCATGGCAACTGCTTGTGTGGAGTTTGAATCTGTGCGATCTGATGCTTTTATCTCAGGTGTTTCTGCAAATTATGATCAAAATAAAAACAGATCTTTTCCCCCCAGTAATCTTTTAAGATCTTCCATTTATGAACTTGCTATGGGGAAAATTCCTAAACGATGCAACTTTAAGAACAATGTTAATGTGTCAAATAAAATTTCTCGTGTTTCTGTCTCAACTTCTTCTGCAAAGAAACCTATGCCTCACTCTGTGGACACCTGTGTAAACACACTGCCAGATGAAAATTGTTCCAATTTTCCTGTCCTTGACAGTCCACAACCGAAGGCGATATGGGATCCGCAAATTTTGCGTTCTGACTCCCCTGATTCGACATTGTTGGCCGAGTCTAGGGGTGATACAGAGCTTTGGTTGTGTGAACCTGATACTGAGGAAACTTTGTTTTTTCCAGAAAATATTTCTGTGAGCTTGCCCTGTACCATGAATGAAACAATGTTGTCCAGCCAAACTGACATTTGTGAATCCCTTTCTTGCTCTACAAAAAGTACTGACTTTACTTTCTGTACTCTGTATGACTCAATAGTGCCTGGTATAAAATCTCCAGCAGAGAGCTCAGAAGCTCTTTTTGGTGTTGCAGCTATACTCACCTGTTTTTCTGCCATTCTAGAATTGCAGTCAAGTTTAACTGCTATGCAGGATTCTGTGTTTAATGAGACCAAGGTCAGGGAGTCAGGGTCTGTTACGGCAGATATTCCTGTGCAGTCTGTTCATGTGAATGAAATTCAGTGTGTTGTAGAGCCATTTCTAAAACCTCAGCCCTGTACTCTGAATGTATTTGACGTTTTGCCCTGTAGCATGGATAGTTCAGAATCATTGATGAGTTTACCAGAAAGCTTAGAAATTTGTGCTTCTGAAGTTTTATGTGATGTTTTGGAGGCCTCCGAGTTCCTGCCTGGGGGTGCAGAGCCTCTTTTGTATCTTGTTGCGAATATTCTAGTGTAGTTAATTCTTGGGAAGTGCACTTTGCTCTCCCTTTAGTGCAGTCAGGTTCTGTATTACTTGTACTGTTTATTCCTGTTTTGTCTTGTCCTGTCCTTGCGATTGTACAGTCACCTGCGGTGGCTGACAGTGAATCGTTCGGTCTTGCTCCTAGATCGCATTCGCCCTAGCGGTAGAGGCAGTGGATCTCCCTTGTCTGACTCTTGAAGTATAACCTTAGCTGCGGTTGCTACTGGTTACTCCTTCAGTCTGTCTTGTCTAGAACGAACGCTTGCTGTTGACTGGTGTAAGGCAACCGATTAGCAAGTGTTCGCGTTATTTGTTTGTCTTTGTTCTCCACGTTCATTTGTTAGACAGGGTTGGTACGTTTTGCCACTGTTGCGCTTAAAGTGCGGTGGCCGTACCGTTAACGCGCGTCTCTGTTGCGCATATCGTGCGGGGACCTCGTTTAGCTAATTCATTTGTTATTTTCCTTGGCGTTCAGATTGTGGTTATTTGCTGTGTCTTCCTTACTCAGTTCATGTTCTGGTATTTCTGGAAGAAGGAGGCACTCCACAGGCTTGAACTTGCGTTCAGTTTATTGCATGTCGTGTAACGACATGCAATAAACTGAACGCAAGTTCAAGCCTGTGGAGTGCCTCCTTCTTCCAGAAATACCAGTATCACAGTGTGTGGCAGGGGTGGTGTACCTGCGTGGAGGAGTGCACCGGCACCAGCTCTCCTGTCCAGGAGTGAGCGAGTGAGTTTGGTTCAGTCATTTTTGTATCAGTTCATGTTCTGTCTTGTGTTGCCGATAGCGATCGCCTCTCTTGCGATTTGCTTTCTCACTCTGGTCTGCTCTGATGTGTCTGCCGTCGCGGGGTGGCGACTAGATTGGTGGACATTCATGTTGTCTGTCTCTGTTCTTGCTTTCTTCTGAGTTGCTACTTTGTTGCCTAGTCTTGCTCGATCGTGCAGTTTCAGTCTGGCATCTGTGGCTGTGCAGAGGACTTGTTCCTCTGTGCTCCATCTGCTGGTTGGAATTCTCCTCTGTTGTCCAGTCTTGTTCAATCGTACAATTTCAATCTGGCATCTGTGGCGGTACAGAGGACTTATCCCTCTGTACTCCACAGCTCCATCTGCTGGTTGGAATTTTCCTCTACAAATCTATACTGGGTACTTTACTTCTGTGACTGTGGCGATTTCCTTCTGCTTCAGCGCACGTGGTGTGCGCTGACTGGAAATCGCCCGCAGATCATTACGTATCTTCAGTCTAGTTCAGGCATGGGCAAACTTGGCCCTCCGGCTGTTACGGAACTACAAGTCCCACAATGCATTTGCCTTTATGAGTCATGACTGTGGCTGTCAAGACTCCTGCAATGCATTGTGGGACTTGTAGTTCCTTAACAGCTGGAGGGCCAAGTTTGCCCATGCCTGGTCTAGTTCCATGAAAGGATACAATAAAATATTTACAAAAACGTGAGAGGTGTACTCCGTTTTGTGCGATACTGTGAGTCCTCCTCTATCCCAGTCTAATAAAAACAATTATCAAAAAAATGGCACATCTATTCTGTAGGGAAAAACCTAACAAAATTTGCAATTATTTGCTTTTCAACATAAGTCTGCAATTACCAGTACGAACCTATCCAATCACATATCTCGTGGCACTCTCCAGCTTCCTTCTAATGGTCATCAGTGCCTCCTCATGGATAAGTAAAAACAAACCAAGTACTTGATATTTTGCTCTTAATCCCTTTAATAGAGTGCAAGAAATGTGTTATATCCTGAGGCACTGGAGATTCGTTTACCAGATTAAAAAACCAATGGTTTCAATACTGGACTTACAGCTAAAACAATTGTTCACCACAGAGGCCTCCTTAAATTTTCATGAATTTTAAGAAGAGTACATAAAAGTGGCATCCTTGGAAATTCCAGAACCAATAAATCAAAGAATTCCTTTGAAATCATCCTCAGCTGCACTGCATTGACAAGCTGTGCAATCTCATCCTGACAAAAGTGTCATTTACACAGGAAATGAGTCAACAAGTGACTTGAAGGCAAATTATAGTATTCTGAGATCGCATTCTGAGATTTTTTTTCTCTGTCAACTTGAAGCCAGTGATGAGGAGTAGCACGTGAGGAGTGATATGAAAGGGATATAAGTACTTCAGTAGCATTCAAAATCAATTGCTGAAGTAGAGTTGCATACAATATTATCAGAGTAGAAAATGTGTGGTGTGTAATGCACAAAGCCCCAAAATCCAGGGACTCGCACACCAATCAGATTTATTAGTGCCAAAGAGAGAGAGAATTGACAAGGAAGGAGTACATACAGAGGGCAAGTAAATCCCAGCCCCCATACTCCATAAGCAAAAAACAGAGCATAGAAAAAAATTATAGTACATTTGAGGCAGGCCGGGCACTGTCACTTTAAATGCTTTTATTTTCTTGCAGCCATATATACATTCATTGTTGAGGAACATCACATCATTTTCGTCTAACAACGTAACTGTTACAGACCTTGAGTGGTGGCGGTGCTGGGGTGTTGGGGACGTAGGTGACCAGGGAAGAACGGACGGCACAACAGCCGTTTCACGCCTGAAGTCGGCGCTTGCTCACGTGCGTGTCCTGTGAAAATGACAGCGCCGCGCGGCTTCCTGAAATCAGGAAGATAGCCGCGCCCTCTGCGCATGTCATTGGTTGTTGGGAATGGCGTCAGTGAGTTCAGGGGTGAAGGGGCGGAGATAGCCCGCGTGGTGATGTAAATATATAAGACTATTGGCTGCCTCCATACCCGTACATATGATAGGAGGGGAAGGCATCCACCGCACGCTATGTGCTATTGGGTGCCAAACCCCATTTGTGACACAAAATAAGTGCAAATTGAACAAATAAGAATGTTGCTTATGTGTTTCTCTCATTCCTTCATTAAAACCATTGTGAACTTGGGTGTGTTATTTACCAACATGTTTTAAAGTGCAATTCAGTGCATGCTCATATGTTTTGTGCATAAAGGAGGAGTCACCCAAGCAGCAACAAAACCAAGAGAAGGAGAACAAAGGAGTAGATGGAGGGGAGGGGCAGGTCCCCCAGCCCCCTGTGGAAGGAGAACTGCAGGTGGTCAACTTGAGCGAACGGGAAATACCGGAGATGTGCATGGCCCTGCTCAAAAAGGGTCTGGGGTTCTCACCCACACAAAACTTCGATTACGTAGACTTTTTTGTGGACCTTTACAAAACCACAAGAAAAATGATGATTACCCAGCTCTACCAAGGTGGGGAGGGTGTGGGAGGACTCCAAGGACGGGATGATGGAGGCCAAACATCAATCACAGGCCCCATGTCCACTCTAGGGTTTAGTCCCATGGTGGACTGGGATGCCGCAGAGATGGAGGCACTCCGGATACTCGAGGAGCTTTGGGAGGAGGGAGGTTCATGTCACATAGGGGAGGGAGAATCACCGCCATGTGGACTTTCTTTGGGCCACCCAAAAGACTTCCGGGCCTGCAGGTCTACACGACCGATACCCATTCCCCCCGGGTCACCCACGGACCAGTTTCTTCACCAGGTCGCAGCAGAAATGAAAGCCCTCTGCTATGATCGAGCCCCTAGCAATCTCAATAGAGATGATAGGATGGCCCTAAAATGGCTGAGACAGCATCGCGACCTGGTGATAAAGCATGCTGACAAAGGGGGGAATGTGGTAATCATGTCTAATGAGATGTATACTAGAGAAGCCTACAGGCAATTAAATAACACAGAATACTACATCAAATTGACGAACAACCCCACCCCCAGATACCAATCAACTCTCCGCACCCTCTTAAGGCAGGGAGTTGAAAACGGGTACATGCCGCAGAGATTGGCAATTGACCTACTCCCCAGGGTCCCGCGATATCCTGTGTGGTACCACCTTCCTAAATTACATAAATCTGCAGAGAACCCCCCAGGAAGACCCATCGTCTCGGGGTGTGGTTCACTCACAGAACGTTTGTCCCGGTTCTTAGACCATCTACTGCGCCCTTTACTCGTGGGGGTCCCAGCATACCTAGCTGACACAGTAGACGCCATCAATCTCGTAGAGAGTACGACATGGGAACCAGGCGATAAGCTGGCCACAATTGATGTGGAAAGCTTGTACAGCAGAATACCCCACGAGGAAGGCATAAAAGCAGTACGTAGATATTTGGACAGAACAAGTAAGGACGATGGGTACAAGGAATACCTATGTGACTGCTTAAGATATGTATTGACACACAATGCATTTATGTTTGACGGAAGGTGGTACCACCAGACCTCTGGGACAGCGATGGGGACCTCTGTGGCATGTACCTATGCTGGTTTGTTTCTGGGAGCATGGGAGGAAGACTACGTAAGAACCCAAAGAAATCCATTCAGGGGCTATATAAAAACATGGGCCCGATATGTGGATGACGTGCTGGTGGTATGGCAGGGAAGTACAGAGGAATTTGGTTCTTTTGTGGAGCTCCTCAATGACAATCGGGTGAATATGCGATTCACTTCGGAAATAAGCAGTAGGTCCATTAACTTTTTAGACCTAAGAATTAAACCCGATGGCATTAAACTTACATGTGAGGGGTTCAGGAAAACTACTGCTGTTAACTCCTTGCTGCACCGAAACAGCTTCCACCCGGAACATGTGAAAACCTCGCTCCCATACGGTCAGTATCTGCGTCTCAGACGGAATAACTCTAACATAGACACTTTTGAGACGCAGTCCTGCGAACTTACTGCACGTCTGGAAGCGAGAAATTATGATAGACCCCTTCTTGAAAGAGCACGTGAAAGAGCTAGAGGCAAAGACAGAGCCTCACTCCTGTCCAGAAGTACAGAAGGTAGAAATAGGGCCAAGGGCCCATTTACCTTCACATTTGACTATACCCCAATGTCTAAGAAACTAACAGAGATTATTAAAAGAAATTGGGCGATAGTCACAAGAGATCCCGACCTCCAAAGAGTCTTTCCGGACCCCCCCAGGGTGGCGTTCAGAAGAGCCCCCACCTTGGGGGATATTGTAACTAGAAGTGAATTCCGTTCCCCGGCGATGTCAAACTGGCTCACAGCCGCACGCCCAAAAGGGAATCATAGATGCGGCAATTGCAAGTATTGTCCACACATGTGGGAGGGCACAAATTATCAGATGGGAGGTACCCAGTGGGAGGTACGGGCCTTCATTACGTGCCAGACCAAATTCACCTCTTATGTCATCTTCTGCCCATGTCTTTTCTTTTACATAGGAAAGACCACTCGACCCTTGAAAGAAAGAGTGAAAGAACATTTTAAATCCATCAAGTCAGGAAAGGGGAGTCCAAGACTTATCGAACACGTGAGAGAGACCCATAGTGGAAATGCCAGATGCCTGAAATTTGCAGGGCTAATACACGTTTCCCAATCACGCCGGGGAGGGGATCGAGATCAAGAATTGACCCGACGGGAGTCCCGTTTAATTTTACGTACTGAAGCCCTGGGACCACTGGGACTTAACGATAGACTCGAGCTTTCCTGCTTTTTGGATCCATAGCCCAAAGATATGCTAGTTCCATAATAAAATAATACAGGAACCATGATCTCACCTCTGGAGAGCCATGGGGCTCTCTCCTTCTCTTTCCTTCTTTTTCCTCTCCTCACCCTAAGTCTCTCCTTCCCACCTCTGCTTTGTATGCACAAAGTGGTGACTCCCCCTTTCCCAGGAAGGTCCTCCTTTGGCGAGATGGTGTAATATACACCTAAGGACCACCCATAGGTGATCCATCATAGGTCCATTTGCATAAACAGATAGAGAGTGTGGGATACAGCAGGCGTATTTCTGCAATATCCCTGTCATGAAACTTCAAGTTTTAAAAAATCCCCCAGCATACAGCTGGGAATTAATGTATAGAACCTTTGATGCCTGCAACAAATGATGCAGATGCTCTGAGGCAGGTTTTTTCTCCCCCCTAGAGCTGTTATGCATCTAGCAGGAATAACCAATAGGAGGACTTTACTTTCTCTTTTTCTGTCTGTCCTTCTTACCTCCTCCTACTTCTTCTTCATCTCTACTTAGGGATGCACTTGATCCACTACCTCTCCCCTATAGTGTTCTCAACTACAGGGACGAATTCTGTGGCCTTTAAGGCACCAGCACTTGCCCTCATGGACCCGTACGGGTCCCCTATCCCGATTCCCCGGCCGGCGTCCTCCTCCTTCCCTCCTCTGCCCTTTCCGCACACTTCCAAATAGAGGTGTGGCGGACGGGCGGTGAGAGGGAATGTTTGACTTCCAGTTATAAGTGGCAGCCCAGAGTACTAGGGTAATAACCCTAATAAGCCCTCGACCACGCAGTTTCCCCCTCCAGTCTTTTTTAATGGGGTTTATATGGGTTCTTTTAAAAAGCGGGGTTATTCATAGGTATAATCATGCAATAGGAATAAAGGTTTGAAATTGATTATATCCTTGCAGCGGAGGTGATAAGCTCTCGATAATAATTAGAACCTGATGAACGTTATCTAAGACCAAAAATGTTGTCACTGCCTTATTTCTAACCTCTACTTTTATGCACAAAACATATGAGCATGCACTGAATTGCACTTTAAAACATGTTGGTAAATAACACACCCAAGTTCACAATGGTTTTAATGAAGGAATGAGAGAAACACATAAGCAACATTCTTATTTGTTCAATTTGCACTTATTTTGTGTCACAAATGGGGTTTGGCACCCAATAGCACATAGCGTGCGGTGGATGCCTTCCCCTCCTATCATATGTACGGGTATGGAGGCAGCCAATAGTCTTATATATTTACATCACCACGCGGGCTATCTCCGCCCCTTCACCCCTGAACTCACTGACGCCATTCCCAACAACCAATGACATGCGCAGAGGGCGCGGCTATCTTCCTGATTTCAGGAAGCCGCGCGGCGCTGTCATTTTCACAGGACACGCACGTGAGCAAGCGCCGACTTCAGGCGTGAAACGGCTGTTGTGCCGTCCGTTCTTCCCTGGTCACCTACGTCCCCAACACCCCAGCACCGCCACCACTCAAGGTCTGTAACAGTTACGTTGTTAGACGAAAATGATGTGATGTTCCTCAACAATGAATGTATATTTGGCTGCAAGAAAATAAAAGCATTTAAAGTGACAGTGCCCGGCCTGCCTCAAATGTACTAAAACTTCGTATAACCTGCTTCTGCTTTCAGTCTGCCGGTCTGCACGCCACCAAGCTTGTTTGAATAAGCCTCTATACAGGTGCAACACCGGGATGTGTATAATACAATTTATGCAAGTGCAGTTTGACTCCCCCCTTCCCCCTCCAGAAAGGTTCTGCTGAGTGCCGAGTGGTATCAAATCCTGCTGTGTACCATAGAAAAAAATTAGATAGGCCCTCAAAATATATACCAGGGACTAGTAAATATCAGTCCGTATATTATAAAGGCCAGCAAAGAGAGATAGAGAGTGTCCACATAAAGTTAGACATTGGAAGGCACATGTAACATGATGTATCTCCATACAAACCTATGCATTATACACCACATATTTTCTACTTTTCTGTGGATCTTCTTTGGTATTGGGGATCTTTTTTTTTTTTTTTTTTTCCAGTTAGCTTGGATTTTATTAGGAATCTTTTTTGCTTCATTTTTTAGAATTGTTTATACATACGGTGGCCTGATGAAGGGCACAAAATAGCCCAAAATGAACGTGTCATTGCCTAAATATTTATTGATCATCACGTCAAGCCAGATCATAATATTTATCAGTCTCATGAAAGTTCTCTATCTTTGATGTTCATGAAGATTGTTTTCCGAATGAAAACGTTTTTAAGACAATTTTTGAATTTTGTATTGTGCCAATATAGTTCTATCAAGTTTTGTACTGCAAGATTGTGCTACAGTATTTTATTGAAAGCTACAGTCCTTTCTAAAGAAACAAGTATTTAAAGAGAACCAGAGACGAAGCACTCTCATGTATTTTATTACATTTTATTACATTCATCAGTGGAAACATGACAGTAAACACCTACCCTGCTCTTAGTTTCATTCTTCTCTGCTTAATCTGTCTGTTATCAGCTGTGATAAGAATCCCCATTCAGTCTAGGTTTGACCTGGAATCATTATAGCTGAGTCAGTCTTCTGTGGAGTCTTTTCAAGCCCAAGCCTGCCCCCTCCTGGCTCAGCTTTCCTGCTTTGCATACTCAGAGATCTGATGACATGGGAGGGGCTGCTCCTGCAGAAAGAAGCTCTGAAACAAACAAGTGTGGCTGTGTGATCTGTGCAGCCAGTCATCAGTATTATAAACCTGCACTGACCTTTGATGTATGCCTGACTTCTGAACTTTTGGACATTGTTCTTCTCAGCGGCGGTTCCATTGTCCCTTGGCACCGATATATTTGCTATTATATATTACATCATTATCTACTGTATGCAGTTTCATTTCTATTTCACTTCCTACAGGCAGCCACACAGCATACTAGAATAATAAAGTTGAAAGTACACAGATGAAAGCCTGCAGAAGCAGCCCTGTTTGACTATAGTTTCACAGAGTCCTAGACAGCACATCCAGAACAGCTCATAACCTCTGGAAGCAGAAGGGATATGAGCCGGCGGCCATATTGGATTTTTCCTGGAGCAATAATGGATAAATAAACACTCAAAAAGGCACACCAGAGTGGCGAAATGATCAGGTAGAGCATTTATTCTTTACAAGCTATCGACTGATATATTTATTTTGTGTGAATCGTTTATCTCTGGTAGAGATGGCCCGAACCTCTGATTTTTGGTTCGCTAACCTACCGTGAAAGTACGGTTCGCAGGAACTTTTGCGAACCGCAATAGACTTTAATGGGCAGGCGAACTTTGAAAACTAGAAACATTTATGCTGGCCAGAAAAGTGATGGAAAAGATGTTTCAAGGGGTCTAACACCTAAGTTTTTTCAGTGACTACAAGAGGGAAAAAAAAATCTAAAAAAAAGTATAGTTTTTGAGAAAATCGATTTGAAAATTCTCCTTCTGACCGTGGGAAAATTAAACTCCTGCCGACTTTAGCGGTTAATAGCAAAGCCCCTTTAACCTCCCTGGCGGTTAATTTTTTTTTGCCAAATAGGCAAAAATCCTTTTTTTTTAATTTATTTTTTTTTGTTTCATGTAAAGCTACCAGAGTGGTAGCTACATGAATCACCACTAGAGGGCGCATGTGTCCCTCTAGTGCGATCGTCCCCGGCATCAATAGCAAACAGGGGAACGCTTAGATAATGCGCTCCCCTGTTTGGCTTCTCTTGTCGCCATGGCGACGATCGGAATGACGTCATGGACGTCAGCCGATGTCCTGACGTCAGACGCCTCCGATCCAGCCCATAGCGCTGCCCGGAACTCATTGGTCCGGGCAGCGCAGGGCTCTGGCGGGGGGGGCCTCTTCTGCGGCGGCGATCAAGCTGTGCGCGCGGCTAGCAAAGTGCTAGCTGCGCGCACAGCACTTTAAATGGCAAAAATCGCCCCACCGGGGGCTGAGATATCTTCCTGCGCGGCATAGCCCGAGCTCAGCTCGGGCTTACCGCCGGGAAGGTTAAAAGCTAGAAACACCAAAATTGCTAAGAATGTTAAGAAGAACAGTGGGAACAAGAGGAAAAAACATTTTTTTCAAAAAGACCTTATAGTTTTTGAGAAAATCGATTTTAAATTTTCAATGTAAATTCTCCTTCTGACCGTGGGAAAATATACCCCCGCTGACTTTAAAGGGAACCTGAACTGAGTAAAATTATTTAAAATAAACACATTAGGTAACTTCAAATGAACATTACATAGTTACCTTGCCATCAGTTCCTCTCAGAAGCTCACCATTGTCTTCTGACAGTGATCCCTTCCAGTTCTGACAACATTTTGTCAGAACTGAAATATATCAGTTGCTGTCAGTTATTTATCAGTTGCTGTCAGTTATAGCTGAGAGGACAACTGATGTACCAGGTAATGTCCATGTTTCCCTATGGCTCAAGTGGGCGATGTTACAGTTTAACAGTGTGTTGACCAAAAAGCTGTTATGGGTAATGGCCATTTTCAAAATGGAGGGCAGAGAATTCCATTGATCACAGTGAACAAACAGGATGTGCAATCAGGGGTCAGCAGCACTCAGGGTCCCAATGTATGGGTGCAGGCAAACAGCGAAGGTCCCCTAACCTCCACAGTGTAATATCAATAAACACAGGGGTTTGCAGCACACCAGCTCTTTTATTCAGAGCGCACAAGGAAAGGTTACAAGCAAGCTTTCGGACACTCCCTGTCCTTTGTCAAGCTAACACATAATGAAACAACTGGGTATATATGCACAATGCAGCAGGAAATTACATCACAATTAATCTCATTAAGTCTAATTGACACAGGTATTAACCCTATAAGCAAACATGGAAAATAACATGGAAAATAACATAGAAAATAACATATTCACGTCATCCTGCAGCTTTCCCTTGCATAAGAATGAGTCCATTCCCTCCTTTCCTTTCCATAACGTAGTATGTATCAAAAGTCCATGTGCAAGCTGTAAATTCAAAGAAACAAATGTAAATCAAAGTCATGATTCAAGCCACGAGGAATTAACGTATCCAATTCATTAATCCAAAAAATCTCCCTCTTTTTTAGAGTGAGTATGCGATCACCTCCCCTCTGTAACCTAGGTACATGATCAATAACCATAAATTTGAGGTCATCACAGGTATGTCCCTTTTCTCTCTACAGTGTCTGGGAATGGGTAAATCGGAGGTAACAGACCTCACAGTGAACCTGTGTTGTGAAATCCTCGGGGGGGGGCGGGGTGGGGGGGGGGGAGGGGGGCCAAGCCCCCCTATACCATGGACCATGCGGGCTGGTATAGCTCAGGGTGCGAAGCCCCAGTCGGCCGGGGCTCCGCATTCTGGCTATCCCAGCCTGCATGGGGGACAAGGGGTTACAGAGGCTCAGGAGTCCCACGTCATTTTTTTTTCAGATTTCCCACACTAGGCTGGCACCCATGGGTGCACTGGGTGCCAGCCTAGGTGAGGGTTGACAGGTGCAGGCAGGTGGGGAGAGACAGCGGAGCCGGCAGCTTCACATCCTGCTCAGGACAGATTCTCTGCTACACTAACGGCTCATGAATGAGCCGGATCTTTTTAATGAATCATTCTTTTTTTTTTTGTAAATTCTTTATTTACTAATTTTTCAAAAGAATAACAAGCTTTATCACAGGTACATGGAAGATGGTACATAATCACAACTGGATGAGAGTACATACGTTGGTCAAATACACTTGCAAGGAAAAATAACGTGCACAACTTTTTCAGCCAGCCAGTGCTGAACCTATGAGGGTGTGTATATGGCCTCCCAGCTCTCATATATGTGGAGAACTGAGATGATATGGAGGATTGTTAATGATTAAACAAATGAGGCATTGCAGCAAATAGAGAAGACCATCGGTGTCTGGGAGCCCATAGGGATCACACATCCCAGAACACCCATGAGTAGAGCAGGATAGAGTATGCCTCAGTTACTAAACTCAAGCTCTCCTGAGTATGTATTGGTGAAAGAGAAGTTTTTTACTTGAAGGTGCTACATAAGATTCCAACCAGTTTGACAAGGACCATCCTATGATAACTGAAAGTAAGAGAAAGGTAAGAAAGGGAAAAGAGAAAGAACAGATCAAAGAGGAAAAAAGAAGACGTCCACGTGGCGGGGCACCCCCTCTGAACTTTTTGTGAGTAACTGCTAGTTCACCTAAATCTTTTAAAAGACAATGTAAGGGGGGGGAAGGCGAAGATTAAGGAGCTCATGGGGGAGAGGCAGAAAGCAGTTCCTTGTAACCATCAGACTCTAGATATTCATGCCATGGCATCCAAGTACTTGAACATTGCTCAGAGGTATTACGGATGGAAGCTGTGAGTGACTCCATCTCGTATATAAATTTAAGTTCAGCTATCCATTCTGAGATTGAGGGAGGGTTAGTATCTTTCCAATGTCGAGTTATAGAGACTCTTGCTGCCTGCAGTAAGTGTTTTGTAAGAGACTTTTTGATTTTTTTGATAGGTTTATGCGTATGATAGAGGAGATAATAGGCAGGATCTGCGACCGGATCGGCACCTGTGAGCTCCTTAATACAAGCCTGCACTTTGGACCAGAACCTTTTAATAATGGAACAATCCCAAAAGATGTGGAGTAAGGTCCCTGGTTGTTGTTTACATCTCCAGCATTTTGGATCAGCCGTGGGATAAATCCTGTGTAATCTGGTGGGTGTGAGGTACCAGCGGGTTAATATTTTATAATTGGTTTCTTGGACCCTGGAATATATGGAAGATTTGTGGTTTAAAAGAATGATTTTATCCCACTGCTCATCCGTAAATGAGGTCTGTAAATCAGCTTCCCATTTTTTCTTTAAGGAATGTGACCAGGTCTCATCTGTGCATAACAATTGGTATATAGTGGTCAGTGATTTTCTTATTGGCCCTTGTCCATTGCATAGTGTTTCGAATTGCGTTAAAGGCCTAGACAGTTGATCCCTTGAGCCAATTGAACCGGCAAAATGGATAAACTGCATTAGACTCCAAGGGTCCAGAAATGGACAATTTCGCAGTTCCTTTAATTGCTGAATTGTACGCCATTTTTTGTCGACCAAAAGATCCCTGATTCTGAGAACCGAGCCCATCCTCCATGGCACATAGGCATTACTGTGGCAACCTGGGGGAAACAATGTATTGTCGAGTATAGATATTAAAGGTGAAGGCCAGGGAGTGAGGTTGAAGGATTTGCGGTATTTCATTAGAATATTGAGAGTAGACTTAACTGATGTAGATGGTGCGGGAGGATTTTTGACCTGCCAGGGTAGGAGTGAAAGGTCATGTTCTACCAGTGCTGATTCTATTTGGACCCATCTCTTCTGAGCAGGGTGTCTGTGCCAATCAACCACTCTGACCAGACTGGCAGCTGCATGGTATTTTCTAGCATCAGGTACAGCTAAGCCTCCTTGGGCCTTGGGAAGAATCATAGCGGCATATTTTATTCTAGCTGGCTTTCCCCTCCATATGAAATTCAGGAATAATCTTTTAATCACTTTGAAGTGGGTCGGTGGAGGAGATATAGGGAGAGCCTGGTATAGGTATAGGAGACGTGGCATAATATTCATTTTGAGAATATTTATACGGCCGAACCACGAAAAATGAGGGCGGTTCCAGTCTTGTAAATCTTGGGAGAGTTTGCGTATGAGAGGAGGGAAATTTAGTTTATACACATCTTCTATTTTTGTTGGGATCTGCACCCCCAGGTATGTAATAGCAGAGGTGCCCCATTTAAAGGCGAAATTAGATTGCAGTTGTTTTTTTAATGGCATGGGAAGGAGGATGCTTAGGGCATTACATTTATCTAAGTTGATTTTATAATTAGAAAGGGCTTTGTATTTGTCTAGTTCCTTGAAAAGATTAGGGAGGGAGATAATGGGGTTGTGTAGATAAAACAAAAGATCGTCGGCGTAGGCCGCCACCTTGTGCTCTTCAGAGTTCACCTGGATCCCCTTGATATCTGTGTTCAAGCGAACCGTGCGAAGGAACGGCTCAATAGTAAGAGCAAAGATTAAAGGGGATAAGGGACAGCCTTGCCGTGTGCCGTTGGAGATTGCATAAGCCTCTGAAACAACACCATTCGCCTTAACATGTGCCGAAGGGCCATTGTAAAGCGCAAGAATTCTAGAGAGCATCTTGTGCCTGAGACCAATATGTCTAAGTGTGCCCTCAAGGAATCCCCAGTCCACCCTATCAAAAGCTTTTTCCGCATCAGTGGAGAGGATGAGGGCTGGGGATCCCCTGTTATGCAGCCAGTCAATCAAGTCCAGGGTGCGAATGGTGTTATCTCGAGCCTCACGCCCCAGAATGAATCCTGTTTGGTCTGGGTGAACTAGATCGGGCATAAGTGGAGCCAGGCGGTTCGCCATGATTTTTGCCATGATCTTTAAGTCCACGTTTAGCAGTGAGATCGGCCGATAATTTGAGCACAAGGTGGCGTCCTTACCCGGTTTCGGGATGACTGTAATATGGGCTTTTAACATATCACGTGGTAGGGAGAGGGCCGGACCTTCATCAGGGGTTAAATCATTAAAAAGTTTAGTTAAGTACGGGCAGAGTGTATCCTTAAAGGATTTATAGTAATCGAGCGGTAGGCCATCTGGGCCTGGGGCTTTGCCCGCTGGGGAGTCTTTAAGGACTTGTCTAATTTCCATTTCGGAAAATGGTTCCTCTAAATCCTGGGCTACCTCATCTGACACAGCCGGGAGTCCGGATCTACGTAAGTACTGCAAGATATCCTGACTGAGTATAGGGTCACTCACACAGGTGCGTGTGCTATTAAGGTTATATAGTGACTGATAATAATTACGGAATACCTCGGCAATCTCTTCATTTTTAACAAGCTTATGACCTCTGGCGTCCTGTATGCTGGAAATGTTACTGGAGGCGTATTGCACTTTCAGGGCTCTAGCGAGTATTTTGCTACATTTATTGCCGTATTCATAGAACGTTCTTTTGCATTTAGTGGCAATTTGTTTTTCTCTGAATAGCAATAAACCTCTGAGTTTTTCTCTCTCTGTTTCCAGCATCTGGAGTTCAGGTATCGAAAGTGAGTTTTTATGTCTGGACTCTAAATCCCTGATTGAATTCAGACATTTTGCTATTGTTTCTTCCCTTTCCTTTTTTAAGCGGCTAGCTTCCTGGATAAATACACCCCGTATGACACATTTATGGGCTTCCCAGAGGGTAGAAGAGGACACCTCACCGTTATCATTAATTGCGAAATAACGCTCTAATGCAGTTGAGATGCGAAGTTTGATTTCTGGTTCTTGTAGGAGGGCTGTGTTAAGGCGCCAAGACCTAGGTAGATGGGTCTTTGGTCTAACTCCTAGTGTGATAGAGACTGGTGAGTGGTCTGAGAGGATGGCTTGGCCTATGTCAGAAGACACCTGCTCAGAGAGGAGGTTCTGCGAAATCAACATAAGGTCAATTCTGGTATATAGGTTGTGGAGTTTAGAGTAGTAAGTATAATCTTTAGTTTTAGGGTGATGAATTCTCCATACATCTACTAATTGTCTACTTGATAATAGAGCTTTGCATTGTCTGAGTGCCTTATTAGTACAAGAGCTTTGACCAGAGGAGCTATCTATGGAGGGGTCTAAGATCATGTTAAAGTCTCCACCTAGGATCAAACTTCCCTCAGCGAAGGAATCCATGGCCTCTAGGGCTCTAGTCAGAAAGGTGACTTGACCACTGTTAGGTGCATATAACGTTCCGAAAGTGAGCTTTCTATGGAGGAAAGTGCCTTTAATAAAAAGAAATCTACCCGCAGGGTCGCGGCACTCCTGCAGGAGTGATAGATCAACGCTTTTCGCTAACAGGATTGCAACCCCTTTTGTTTTGGAGTCGGGAGAAGAGCTGAAGAAAGCTCTTGTGAAATATTTGTCTGTTAGTTTAGGAGGTTTAGAGCCTCTAAAATGGGTCTCCTGCAGGAATGCCACTTGAACCTTTTGTTTATGCAAAAGTCGTAGAAGAGCTCTCCGCTTCTCCGGAGTGTTTAGGCCCCTTACATTGATTGTCTGTATTTTAAGGAACTTTTAGGTAGTGTAGAAAGCCGTAGGCTGTGAAGGGGCAGCCCGCCACGGGACAAGTGTATAGGAGAGGATAGAACAGGTAAAGAGTACAGAAAAGTATATGACAACAAGAAATGCTGGCAATAATTGCCAACCACTGAAAACTTTTGAGCCAAAGTACGAACATCATTAATAATTGGGTAAAAGTGTTTATCGCCCTATGGGCGTCCATGTGGGAGGTACAGAGGGAACACAGCGACCACACCAGAGACTCCGGGCACCCACTAGATAGTACACATGGGGGCCCCGGGAGTATCCAGCCCAGCCAGCTAGTTCCAGGGACAGGGTTAAACATTATATAAGGAGATGTCTGTGCATCTGTCACATTTCTAATCATTGGGTATAAGAGGAAACCCCTATACAAGATACGACCAGATTTTTATAAGGAACAATAATAGAACCACATCTAACAGTCTGGTATTCTATCATGGGTATTACGGTAACAGTAGTATATATAATCGATATTAGCTTAGCTCAATTCAAAGTTGCTCTAGATTTTTCAAGATAAATTTAAACGATCACAAAGCTAAATTTAAACGATCACAAAGAACATAGGTAGCAAAACGGCATACGTGGTAAGATCCGCATCATGAGTTCGTAATAAGACATTACAGGGCCTTTAGGAAGGTCTCGGTGAGGAGAGTATGTAGGCCGGTGCGGAAACAAAGCATGAAAGATAATGCTGCAGTAAAACCTGCAAATAACCCGGCAAGACACATGTGATGGGTTCCATGTTACTATGACATTAGGCAGGGACTTGTGTCTCTCTGATGGCCAAGTAAAAGTTCTGCCAAAGCGAACATTGTCCAGTTAAACGGCATCTCGGCTGCAAACTAGCTGACCATGTGTATGCTATGCCGTTATGGCAGCATCAGTTATTGATTTGTAGATGGGAGAAACGTAAAAGATAACTGGTATAAGGACATACCAGTGGCTTTGTAAAAGGAAGATTGTCAAAACACCTGTTTTCCTAATAGACATACTCACGACCCTGAAGGATTTCTCCTAGGCTTCTTTCCCCCGGGCCGTTGGGGTCCAGCAGTAAGCAGAAGATCTGGGTCCCATAACGGTAGGGGCACTTCCTCGATTCCCAAGGCCTTGCAAAATTCCGGGACATCAGAAGGCATACGGAGTATTGCAGACTTCCGTTCATTTTTAGCAAAGAGATGGAACGGAAAGCCCCAGCTATAGGTAAAGCCATTATCCTGTAATGTGTTCAAGAGGGGGCGCAAAGCTCTCCTTTGAGCTAATGTGAATGGTGCCAGGTCCTGAAAGATCGTTATAGTAGCTCCGTCAAAGTCCATGGGGCCCGATCTGCGCGCCGCGGCCATGATGGCGTCCTTTACTTCGAAGTGATGAACCCTGCAAATGACATCCCGCGGAGGAGCTTCGCCTTGGGGCAGTGCGCGCAGAGCCCTGTGAATCCTATCGATCCTGATCGGTGGTGAGTGTTGACGGTTAAGGAGGCGATCAAAAATGGCTCTTGCTGTGTGGATTAGATCTTCAGAGCGCGTGGCTTCTGGCAGGCCTCTCAGGCGGACATTATTCCGCCGGCTGCGGTTTTGCAAGTCCTCTATTTGGGATCGAAAAAGAGATTGCAGCGTAGATTGTTTCTTCTGTGCTGCTTTAAGGTCATCCACTTCAGTTCGTAGAGTGGATATTTCTTTTTCTGCCTCCGACACTCTGTCTGTTATAGCCGAGATGTCTGCGCGTAAGTTAGCAACTTCAGTTTTGGTTGTGTTTTGTAAGAGCTCAGTCTGTAGGGCCATGTCTTGCTTTGTAGGGAGTCCTTTTAAGAAATCCCAGATGTCTTCTAGGTTCTTGGTCCCAGGCGGCTCATTGGGTTTAGTAGCAGGTTTTCCAGAGGAGGATGCCTCCGCCATCTTGTCTGTCCGCTGCCTCGTGGTCGGGCCTGTGAAATATTTAGCCACCGAGGATGATGAAGCGGCAGGACCCAAGGTTGCTGGGGTGGCTTTTGTGTCCCTGCGATTCGCCTTAGCGTTAGAGGTATCTGTAGTGGCTGGAAACCCTCCGGAGTCCTCCATTATTAGAAAAATATAAGCTATTTGCCCGGAGCTCTGAGGGAAGACGTCCTCACGCCACCATGTTCGGCTCCGCCCCCCTCATGAATCATTCTTTTTTAATGAATCGACTCTTTTTTTCTTTGAAACTTTAAAATCGATTTTCTAAAAAACTATAAGGTCTTTTTGAAAAAATGTTTCCTCTTGTTCCCACTGTTCTTCTTAACATTCCCAGCAATTTTTGTGTTTCTAGCTTTTAAAGGAGCTTTGCTATTAACCGTTAAAGTCGGCAGGGGTATATTTTCCCACGGTCAGAAGGAGATTTTACATTGAAACCTGAAAATCAATTTTCTCAAACTATAAGGTCTTTTTTAATTTTTTTTCCTCTTGTAGTCACTGCCCTCCTCTACATACCCTGAAAATTTGGTGTTTTTACTATGTAAGGGGACTTTGCTATTAACCGCTAAAGTCGGCGGGCATTAAAGTCTATGGGCTAGATGCGAACCAAACTTTTTGGAAAAAAAGTTCCTGGTTCAATGTGAACATGAACTACCGAAGTTTGCCGAGAACCGTTTGCCGGCGAACCGTTCGGGCCATCTCTAATCTCTGGTTCCCTTTAAGTGGCTGTGGTGGATCTCTCGTTAAAAGATTTTGTGTATTTGTCCTTCCCTATGAAAGGAGCACTTCCGATTACACATTAAGGCTCATACACACCCTCAACAAAAGTCTTTAAATGCACGATTATCAAAAAATGTGAAGAAGTTGGACATCTTTTGTCAAGTAAAAGACGTGCAAATGACAAGGCGTTATCACTGATAAGAGGCGACCAACGACTGATAAGACGCAGCTCAAGTCAATCCTCAATCTAACAGTTGGATTGACTTGAGCTGCATCTTATCAGTCGTTGGTCGCTTATCAGTGATAACGCCTTGTCGTTTGCGAGCTGCTTGCTCGCTCGCTTCATGGGACGTCACCCTGCACATGTGGTGTTACGGAGACACGGGCTTCACCATCTGCCTGGCATGACCGTCCGTGCAGTGCCTCTGGGCCGTCAATGCCTTCCCCGAAGCGCTACCCTCCAGCACACTACAGCACAGCCGCCCACCTCCCGGTCAGTGCATGGTCCTTATTGAACTGCACAACTTGGATTAGTGCAATCTATCTACCGATGCACACTGGACACGAGCTCTGACATTGGGAACTGATGAGATGGTTCAATGTTTTGACATGCTGCTTTTCTGCTTATCTATGCCGCTTTGTCTGGCTTTGCACTTACACTGCTGATGCTGCTTTGAGTCCGGATGGATCTGGAACTGGGCTGTTGCAATTACTGATTACAGTTTTAGCAGAGACTTTGCATGTTACAATCAATTGGGGCTGAGTTACCCAACCTCAATCCTCCATTGACTGCTATATAACATCAATTAAATCCTATATCAAGGACCCATATATATTCTTGGTCTGTGTGGGTGGTGCACCTGGTGTGTTGTATGAGGTCGTGTGCATGGTGGGGTGGCCATCCCATGCGTTTTTAAAATTGTTAGATTTTAACATTGTTCCAATAACATTTACTACTAATTAGACGAAGTTTTGAAGCTATTGAATAATTAATCACACTAGTCAGTTTATTACATACCACTTCCTTCTATATTTGGATTCCTTGTCGTTTGCACGTCTTTTACTTGAAAAAGTTGTTTGATAATCGTGCATTTAAAAGACATTTGTTGAGCGTATGAGCCTTTATTATGATGTAATCTCTTTGTCTTTCTACTCTATACTTGTTTGCATCTAAATGCCCGTAATCTGTATAACAGCTGTCCATGCCGTGTGTACCACAAATACTTTCGGGTGCGATGTCCGTTGCACTTGGTGAATAAACTGATTCTGATTTCCCACATCATCACTCCTCTACGGGAGAACAGCAAATCCTGGGGTAGATCTATTACCTCATCTGAGCACCTGTCTCAGGAAAAACACACAATCCCGGAACTGATTAACCACTTAAGGCCCCATTCACACTTGCGTTTTGGCAAGTAAACGGACGGGATCCTGACCTGATCCTGTTCAGAACCGTACGGTTCCGATCCGGATCCGATCCGGTCCGTTTGCATCAAGCATGCATCAGGCTGCCATCCGGATCCGTGGACAAAAAATAGCAAAATTTTAAGAAAAAAATGTTGGGGTCAGCAGAAGGTGCACCTGGTGCACCTGTAGAATCAGGTTCCTCCGCTGTAGGCCTCACCTCCACCTCCGACATTCTGCCAAACAGCTCCAGCACGTCTGTCACTGCTGCTCCCCTCCAGACATGCTTGGCCCATGTGTCCCCACCCGAAATGGCCGCTTGGATACGCATAGGAAGTGGGGTAGAACGTCAGGTTTTTGTAGGCAGTGTGTTCTGTGCCTTCCGTTTCCCATTGGTTTCTGTGTTCCGGATGGTGCTGTCAGGCTCCGGTCCGGCTCCGGTCCGGGTGCGTGGGCCGGAGATCCGGACCCAAAAAATAGCGCATGTTGGAAAAGAGTCCAGAGTCCGGATCCGGCTCCGGTACGTACGGAACGGACGCGTGTGAACGTCCGCATAGACTTTACATTGCTATGCGGAACGTACGTTCCGTTTGTACAGTATGCGGTCCGGATCAGATCCGGAAAATCCGGATAGCGAACGCTAATGTGAACCGGGCCTAAGCCTATCTGGACGAACATTCTCGTCCAGATAGTCTGCGCGCGCTCCCGCCGCCGGCCGTTAGCCTAGCGATCAATGAATGGGATTATAGATCCCATTCATTGATCAAAGCCCCCCGCAGAAAAACCGGGGGTTACAAAAAGTTTCCCGTCCTCCTAATGCTTCCCGGAAGTGTGATCGTACGCTTCCAGGACTTTTTGGCTGTGGCCAAACAGTAAAACTACACCCACATCCATTTTTTATTAAATAAATACAATTTTTTTTCCATTTAAAATTAGCCGTTTACCTCCCACACCAAAAATTACCCAAATAAATTTTTTTCAATAAAAAAAATTTAAAAAATGGCATAAAAAAACAAACCCAAACAAACATAGTTACCTAACGGTCTGAACTTTTTAATTATACATGTCAAAGTTTAAATTATGGGCTTGTAAATAGTGATGGACGCAAATTGAAAAAATGCACCTTTATTTCCAAATAAAATATCGGCGCCATACATTGTGATAGGGACATAATTTAAATGGTGTAATAAAGCGGGACAAATGGGCAAATACATGGGTTTTAATTACGGTAGCATGTATTAATTTCAAACTATAATGGCCAAAAACTGAGAAAATTATTTTTTTCTATTTCTTTCTTAATACTCCTGTTAAAAAGGATTTAGAATAAATTAATTCTTAGCAAAATGCATCACCCAAAGAAAGCCTAATTGGTGGCGGAAAAAAACAAGATATAGATCAATTCATTGTGATGAGTAGTGATAAAGTTATTGGCAAATGAATGGGAGGTGAAAGTTGCTCAGATGCAAAAAATAAACAATCCTGTGGGCTTAAAGAGTCACTGAAGCGAGAATAAATCTCGCTTCAGTGATTATATTCAGCAGGGGCATGTGTGCCCCTGCTAAAACGCCGCTATCCCGCGGCTAAACGGGGGTCCCTTACCCCCCAAATCCCCCCCTGCAAAATCTACGACCAACTTGGTCGTAGGTTTTGCTGCTCTTGAGGCAGGGCTAACGGCTGCAGCCCTGCCTCTCAGCGCCGTCTATCAGCGGCGCATCGCCGCCTCTCCCCCACCCCTCTCAGCGAAGGAAGACTGAGAGGGGCGGGGAGAGGCGGAGATACGCGCTGACAGACGCGTGTGAGGCAGGGCTGCAGTTGTTAGCCTTGCCTCAATGCGGAAGCGCTGCCCGTGACTCCACGAGGGGATTGGGGAGGTACGGGAACCCCCGTTTAGCCGCGGGATAGCACACATGCCCCTGCTGAATATAAGCACTGAAGCGAGATTTATTCTCGCTTCAGTGTCTCTTTAAGTGGTTAAAATGGAAGTGCAGATAAGAAAAATCTAAACTGGGACATATATAAACACCATCAATCCCTTTTCCCTGTAACTGCCAAGACAGACGTTTGTCAGGCTTGTCTGGTCAATGACTATAGGTCAGGCTGTATGCCTATACGACTGACCTATAGCCCAGCCTTTAACACCTGCGAAAACGCCTACCTAACACAGAACTACAGTAACCCTGCAGGTAGATGTAGCATACAGACTGACAGATAGTAATCCACCAACAGAACCCGATAACTGAGGAATAGGGAATGAGGCAATCCAGACGAATGAGCCAGATGACTGCAAAGACAGATGCTCCAGAATGGCAAGGCAGTCCAGATATTATTTTCCAGAGATAGCGTAGTCAAGGTAATCCGAGGTCAGTCGGGGCAGCGTTCATGCAAGTCCGTGTCCAAGCAGAGGTCAATCCAGGCAGCCAGCAACGGTAGTCCAGGTATCAGGCAGTAGTTGGCAATAGGAATCAATCAGAGGTTAGCATGGTCAGGATACAAGCAGTAATCGGCAACAGGAATCAATCAGAGATTAGTGTGGTCAGGATACAAGGCAATAGTCAGCAACAGGAATCAATCAGGAAGAGAGCGCGTACCCAGCAAAAAGCTACAGCTAATGCTATTACGGGAGATGACTGGGGGTGCTCTCTGAGTTTAAATACAAGGACTAACCAAACACAAGCAGAACTGAAAACAAACCAATAGTGATTCAGCGTGTCAGCTGATTAGCTGACACGCATGCAATGTCAGAGTCACTGTTTACATCGGCAGAACGTGTACTGAGAACGCGTCCTCCGCCTGTCCATTGGGCTGTGAGAGGTGCCCTGCGCTCCACTGACGTCAGCGGCTCGCCAAGACCTGTAAATCCGAGCTGCAGCCCGAGTCTCTGCGTTCTGCCACTGACAAAATGCTGCAGACCTTACAACATTTCTTTTCAATGCCTGACCAATATTCACATTAAATACTGATCCAAATTATTATAGTTTTTCATTAATCTCCTGAGCGGTATGCCCGACTGTGTCAGGCATGCTGCTCAGGTTTTAAAAGGTACCTGTGTCCCCAAGTATAGGTTAGCTAGTTGTAGGGGGTCCAGGAAACGTTAGCGAGCAATAGGGGAGCTAGTATAGGTGCTGGGTCGGGGTGCACTGACGCGTCAGCTGTGTAGCTGACAAGCGCTGCGCTACCATGCGGAGGGATGACGGAGCGCCGCATGCGTAACATCACGCGGCGGGTGGGGGCATGGCGTGAACAATAGAATCAGCCGTTGGTGGAGGAGATAAGTAGATCCACCAAGCAAACCGCTTGCGCGTCGCGGCCGGCTGTAGAGACACCCGATTATTAGTTGAGGTGGTTGTTATTGGCTGCCTCAGCCGACTTGAGTCAGGCATGCATACTCCTTTCATGACTGCAGTCATACTGCCAAACTAAATTTTGCACCATAAAGTTTATTTTACAATGAAAACCGCAATTCCGATTTTCACTGGATGCTAGCAACTCAAGAAAAACATAGGGAAAATGCAAGGTCTGGCAGATCCTACATTAATGGGCTCCATGCAATCTGGATTACTGAATAAAATTGGTAATGTAAATAGTTCACTGCTTCCAGAATGGTTGCAAATGCTGGGGGCTGATCTGTTGTTGAGTGATAGCAACGCTTCACAGGGCCAAGGTACTACATATCTGGAAAAAAGGGGTTAAAGACCTCCATTAAATGGCAAAACTTCAGTTCCATGTTTTTAAAAATGGTGGGAATGTTTACTGGAGACAAAAAATTATACGAATTGCACAGCTACCAAATCTAGCTGTAGACAAGTCAAATAACATTTATATTGCGCTTTTACTCCTGGCGGTCTCAAAGCACCACTAGGACATGCTCTGTAGGCAGTAGCAGTGTTAGGGAGTCTTGCCCAAGGTCTCTTAGGTTTGATAATTATGGTAACTATCAAACCGCATGAAACATTTATCTGTTATAAAAACAGTGCTGCTGTGGGAGCAGAAGAAATTCTACAAGCAAAAACGTACAATGACACACATGAAGAGGAACCTTTAGGCCTGGGTACCACTCAGGGCCGGCCTTAGGTTTCACAGCGCCCTGAGCGAAACCTGATTTTTGTGCCCCCCCCCCCCCCATCCTCTTCCCGCGTGCATATACACGCACGCACACACATACAGGCCCATATGCAATTCACCTTTTCTCCTGAGATATCTCCTAGGGCAGTGGTTCCCAACCTTTTTGACGTTGTGACACAAATGTTCAGATCTCTGTGACAGGTCACATATGTATAATAGAAAAAATACTATTAATAACCACGAATGGATGGAAAGAGTGCATTACCCTGAATACACTTAAAAATGAAGGTTAGAACCTTTCAGGAATATTAATAAAAAAACAATCAGTGGGACAGTTAGCCACCCCCCTCCATTTAGAATGATAGCACAGCACCGACAATTTGCACCACGCATTATAGCTGCAGTGCGCCCCTCCCCCCAAAAAATGCCCTCAGACTCAGTATAAGAAGGAAGCCGGGTATAGGTGCCCCCAGTATAGGATCTCATGTGTAGGTGCTCTCAATATAGGTAGCCAAGCATAGGTGCCCCCAATATAGGAAGTCAGTTGAAGGTCTCCATCCCCCCCATAGGTGGCCAGGCGTAGGTGCCTCCAGTATAGGTAGCCAGGTGTTGGTGCCCTCAGTATAGGCAACCAGCAATAGGCGCCCCCTTGGAAGCTGGCGCCCTGAGCGACCGGAGGGTCAAAGGCCGGCTATGGTACCACTAAAGTGCTTCCAGCTGCGCAAAAGCGCTACACTGAAGCTAGTCAATTGAGGGAGCACACGTGCCATTGAGATTTGGCCCAATTGCAATTGCGGGTCATGTAGCATATTTAAAGCGATTGCACTCCAATACGAAATCGCTTTTAAACAGTGATTTTGCAGCAACTGTGGGAAATTCTGCAGATGAATAAAATTTAAACTACTTGCCAGGTCTCCTGATTTCGAGCTTCCAGCATGTGGCCCCATCCCCTGGCACAAGAGGTCATCTGCACTTCTCTCTCTCTTTTTTTATATAAAAGTTTTTATTGGTTTTATCAACAATTACAAAAAATACAACATATATTTATCCCATTTGTCTCCCCTTGAGCCAGTCTATACCCCATCAGAACCTTTAAAGCAGAATCACATCCATAAAAAGATACATGAGGCATTCAAGATGCCGAGTTACATATCAATATGAAAGAAATACAACAATTTTTCCAGTTTACATAAAATTATTTTGTTGATCCTCTACCTTCATATGTTTTTATATAGATCCACAGTTACATAGGCACACATTCAAATTCGGTGAGGACAAATTTTGGCGCATGGTGAAACCGAAAGACAGCTCACCCTGCTGCAAGCAAACTCCCTGGTGGCGTTGATGCCATTCCCCTTCAAGATGCCACAACTCGGGGAGGACATGGAATTTGGTCACCGGCCATTGCTGGCAGCCGAATTACCTCTTTTCTTTCTAAATTACTCGTCCTGCTACAGCCATAATTCTCATTACGGCCCAAATTATCTGTCTCATTACATAGGACTTGAAGTCCACAAGGCTAGAGCTACAGGGTTCTTCCAGGACATAGCTATAGCTCTCAAGGCATAGAACAGGAGCAGTCTGGCTAGAAAAAGCCTCTTATTGAATGAGATGTCCCCCCCAAAAATCCAAGGAGCATAGCTTCAAAAGTAAGTGATATTTGTGCTCCAATGATGTCAGCCAGGAGGTCATGTACCTGGGTGCAGAGAGTTAAAGCTTAGGATATGCCCAGAACACGTGAAAGAAACCAGCTTCGGTGGAGCCACAGTGTCGGCAAGCATCTGAAGTAATGACACCCATCCTTTGAGCGGTAAGGTAAGATCTGTATAGATATTTTAATGCGCTAAGTTTATAGCAAGCTGCAATAGGGATCATGATATCTGCGCTTCTCTATTTGGAAATATAGACATTATTATGACCTCTTATGTTAAGGGGCAGGATTAAAATTAACCATGGCAGGCCCAGTAAGTATTGTCAACTGTATTTAAATGGAACCTAAACCTAACCTAAAAAAAAAAAAAAAAAAAAGATTCACTTACCTGGGGCTTCTACCTGCCCCCTGCAGCCGCCCTGTGCCCATGCCGTCCTGGAACAATCCTCTGGTCCCCCGCAGTGGCTAAGTTTCAAGCAGTTTCCGAGCCACTGTGCCTGTGCGGTCCTCACTCATGTTGTGTCCTGCACATGCATGGGTAGAGAAATCTCATACTGCGCATGTGCAGGAGCGAGGACGTGTGGCTCCGCGACTGGCCAGTTGCCGAAAATGAAACTTGGCCGCTGTGGGGGACTGGAGTATTGTTCTAATACAGCGCGGGCACAGGGCAGATGGTAGAAGGCCCAGGTAAGTGAAACTTTTTTTTTTCTTATTTTAAAGGTAAGGTTTAGATGCCCTTTAAACAGAACCAAGCAAACAAGAAGAACCCTGAAAATCTGAAGCGCTGTACAATCGCCTGCAGCAGATTATTTAGCGATCCCAAAGACCAAATCATGCCAGAACTTGTTCCAGAGATCATTGCACAAAGCACTTACAAACGCAAAAGTGATACCCAGTAGGCCCTAGGCCTAATATATTACTACTGAAGCCTCTGGACTATACAGGGTTTTCCTCTACTACTAGTCCCTTACACACTCCAATGAGTTCTGGGTCACCATGCACCATGTTAAGGTGCATACACACATCAGACTATAGTCTTTGGAAAATGAAAGAACACAGACCAATTTTACCCCCTTCCATGTAGTATGAGAGCCATACTCTACAGTCTTTTCTATGGAGCTGAACTCTACATCAGAAAAAAAATCTTTGCAAGATGCTGCACACACAGATGCTGTACAGACACAAAAGATCAGTATCTGCAAAAGATCTGTTCCTGCCAAAAATCCATTCCTGCAAATTGCAATGATAGTCTATGAGATCTGCAGATCATCATACACACATGATTTAACTGACATTCATCTGCAGATCAGATCCACCAGGATGGATTTTCAGATCTGCGGATGATTGCTTGATCTGCAGATGAATGTCAGTTAAATCATGTTTGTATGATGATCTGCAGATCTCATAGACTATCATTGCAATTTGCAGGAATGGATTTTTGGCAGGAACAGATCTTTTGCAGATACTGATCTTTTGTGTCTGTACAGCAGCTTTGTGTGCAGCATCTTGCAAAGATTTTTTTCTGATGTGGAGTTCAGCTCCATAGAAAAGACTGTGTAGAGTATGGCTCTCATACTACATGAAGGGTGGTAAGCTTGGTCTGTGATCTTTCAGTTTCCAAAGACTATAGTCTGATGTGTGTATGCACCCTTAGTCTGTACCTCTCGGTGTTACAAGCCCTACTGCATAGAGCCAAATTAATCCATGCCATGCACTGATGAGGATCAAACAATCCGAAACAGTCTGTATGCATGTTGGATTATTATGGCTCTGTACAAATTAACAAGCTGACACATCATTGCATTCCAGTGGTTCTGGAGGTGTGTTTAGCTTCTAAGGGTACAATGGTTATTTTGCATATATTCAGTAGTGATGCCCTGGGAGACATCTCAAGCTCACTCCAACCTGAATTATCGCAAATTCTTTCTGTTTTAAGAAATAAAACTTTTGTTTTTCCTCTACTACGCAGGGGCATAGAAATATGGGTTGCAGAGGTAGCGACCGCATCGGGGCCCTTCCTAAACCAAAGTATAAGCTGTTTATTAGTCCTGTGTTGGTAATGATCACTTCTATAGATGCTTTGAATGGTAGTAATCATTAACAAGCTGTTCCCCATCCCCTTCTGGCACCTCTGACACTGTAGATGACCTTGGCAGGTTTTGTTGCGCCGTATCAATTGCTACGTATAGAGTTCTTGGGGGGCCCCAATGTAAAACTCGCACCGGGGCCCCGAGATTCATAACTACGCCACTGCTACTACGCTAATCTTTCTTCTTTTTTCAGTGTAGGTTCCCTTTGATTCGTTGAGAGCCGTATGCACACAGCAGCTTTTATCTAGCGAGAGTACTTTAGCTTCAGCATCAAAAGAAAAGACCCTGCACGATACAATCAACCCATTATAAACCTATAGCCCACCCACTGCGTACATTTGAAATCGGCGCCGGTAGACTTGGGCGCAGGATACAGCGGTATATGGCTGATCCTGCTTCTGCACAAGTCCGGGCCGATTTAATTACTATTCCCCCTCCAGGCCGACATGGATAGTGGGGGAATGAAATAATTCGGCTTCCAGCGATTGCTGGAGGCCGAATTATTATGTTTTTAAGCAACTTCGGCTCTGTCTTCTGACGGAGCCGACGTTACTCACTGAGCGCTTCAATAGGAATGATTCCTATTGAAGTCTATGGAGGCGCCGGCTGCGCCCAAATCTAGCAGCGCTGAAAAGCACTGCTCCGCACCCACTCCCTCCCACCGTCAAAAAGGAAGTGAGCCAAGACAGAGCTCGGTCAGAACGCATGTGCAGAGAGCCAGCTGGAGCGAGCACGTAGATTAGCTTCCTACTATTACGTTTGCACGCTGCGTGACGGCGGTAGGGGTGGGTACATCTCCTGCTCCTGGCGGAAGTACCTTTTAGGTAGTTACCTGCGGGCAGCAGGGAAGCTAAATAGCGAAGTGTTGGGTGTGAGTCCCAGTGACCGGGGTGCTGGTCTCCCGCCGTCCCTTGGAGCAGCAGGTACAATGAAAGGAAGCGGCGGCAGGGCTTTATGTGTATGGCTTGCTGCATGTGGCTGTGTTTATGGTGTGTGGCCCCGCCTCCCTCTCACCCACACACACATACAGGTCGCGGTCAGGGCCTCACAGGCAGCACGAATGGAGGAGGCCTTGACCAATGCAGCTAGTTTGTGTTCTAGTCTCTGTCCTTGCTCCCCGGAGTGCTTGTTCCTCCACGTGTTCTGCTCTCTCTAATGCCATGCTGACATAGCAGTGTGGCACGTTTAGGAAGAATGCATGACACTTTTTGTTGTCAGAATGTTGGAACTTACAATGGGCACCGGTGTTCCAACACCAATATAATAACTGGTTCACTGCTTGTTAATGCATTGTTGGTTGCAATACACGAAACATTACGTTAGTGTTCCTGCTGTGGCTCGTTTGGAGTCCAGGGCCAACCATAAATATAGTATGCGATTACTTCCATAATAAATGAGTGCAGTTATAGTTCATGATGTCCCACCTTTCCCCAGAAGGAATGTCAGAAAAATGTGCTTTTTGTTTGCATGTGTTACCCCCCCCCCCCCTTTACTAGCAGTCTTATGTGGGGCCTACATCTGGTATGACCGTATTCCCTGAACACTGTTTCTTTGGCAGTTGTCATTTGTTATAACTCGAATTTGTAATAAGTATAATTATTAAAACTACTTGCCTTTTCAACTAGTAAAAGACCTATGGCGGATTTTCTTCTAATGTGCCCAAATGATAGATTGATCATTGAGAGATCTGTCATTGCCACACACTGCACATACATTTTTAATAGCTTTCAGCATAAGCTCTACTAAAAATCAATCAAACTACCACTGTAAGATGGCTCTTCTCCCCAGGGCCACAGGCAGTAGTATTGCCTCTCCAGCTGCGCTCCTTCCTCTGTGCTGCTGCATCTTCTGGTCCCCATTCCCACCTGACTTGGCAGTGTAAGTGGTTATGTACATGGCTGCCTTGTTACTGTGGGCACCAGGAGAAAACAGAAGCCCAGAGGAGGGACTGTGGCTTGAGAGGTAAGTATGAGAGTGCTTAGCTGCGCTAATGCCCTGCATGGGCCCCCTGCATTAGCAGTTAGATATTGTCAGTCAGTCAATCAGTTTTTGGTACAAATCAAAACTACGATCAGGCAGCACGTTGAGACAACAGTCTTTGGCAGATTAGTTGCATGGGCAGTGCATTCACATGCATCAAGGTGCATAGTGTGAATACACCTCGTTGGACTCATCAAGACTAGGGATGGTCAGTGAGAAACAAATCGTTCAGAGTTCATACGGGGTTATGCAGCTTGAAAATGGATCAATCGATTCATGCCAAGGTTGCATTGGACTGGTACATTTTCAAGCTGCATAAATTTGCATACATAATTTGTACAATCCTGTATGATTGCTCACCAATTTGAATCTCATTGACCATCCCTACTCAAGACCAGTGAGGGGTTGTTCACACTATGGGCTTGATTCACTAAACCTTGACAACTGTTCTCACGGTCGCGCTAGCATGTTGCGTAACGGTTTTTGCACGCAAATGCAAATTTTGCTCGGAAATGCAGCCGTTTCTGCACAAAAATTTGCGACTGCGTGTGCAAAACTTTAGCGCCTTGAGCTTATTTTAAGTAGGCATGAGCTTCAAATGAAGTCTAATGACTTCAGGTGTGACCGCTGTATGGGGGGACTAACTTACCCAGGAGTCTTCAAGATGTCTACGTTCCATTACGCCTCATAGATCTAATGAAAGCTGCGTTGCAGCACTCACTTCCGCGCTTCCTGCTTCTGGCTTGAAAGAGGAAGCACAGTAGTGAGTCATGCAACACGACTTTCATTACGCCTATGACGCGTAAGGAAACTTCGACGTCCCAAAGACTTCTGGGTAAGTTAATCACCCTATCCCGTGGTCACACTTTCAATGCAAGGTATAGAAAAACCGCTTGGAAAAGCTATATTGTGAGCACTTTTCTTTACAAAGTATATTACTGATATTCAGTTCCAGGTCAAAGAGTTCATTGCCTGATTGTCTGCAGGAAGAAAAGTTCAAATCGGCAAAGAAAAGTGCTTATAAAAATCGCAAATTGCTCACAAAGCTTAGGGGAAATCGCTTTGAAAAGCGCTCACAAATGCGCTCAGCGATTGCGTTGGCAATGTAGAATATGAAGTAGGCCTAAATGTGTCTTGTTGTATATGGTGACAAGACTTTAGCAGCAAATTCTTTGTTCTCTCATGGCCAACGCCAACATTAAGGGCTCAGCCACACTATAAGCGCTTTTCTGGGTGCTTTTTAAAAATCGCTCCCATTCACTTTCATTTAAATCGTGTTAAAAATCACCGCAATTTTTCACGTACGCGATTTTAATGGTAGCAATTTTTAGAAAGCTCTCAGATAAGCGCTTATAGTGTGGCTGAGCCCTAATGGAAAACTTGACTTTTGTTGAGAAAAGCAATTAATCTAGTACAGCTCTCTACTGCAAGGAATGACAAACATTTTAGCTGGCTAAGGCCCGGTTCACATCTGCGTTCTGAGCCAAAAGGATTCGGTGAGGGGATCCGGTCTCTGCTTCACCAGATCTGGATGGCTCAGTCCGTGGCCCGGTTCACATAGTGAAAACGGATTTGATCAATGATTGATCGGATCCGTTTTCACTCGGCAATACATATCTAATCTTCCGTAGCAGCCAGCAGTGGAGGCTTCCTCTTCTTCCGCTGTGACTACACAGCGCGTTGTGACTAATTGCATGAGGCGGAAGAAGACGGAAGCCTCTACCGCCGGCTGCTACGGAAGATTTGGTATGTATAATCCCTTCCCTCACACACCCGCCCGGCTGCTGCACCCTCCCCTCACCCTCCCGTCGCTAGATTTGTGTCGACCCATGCCCCCATCCCCCTTGGAAGGGTCCGTTTCTTCACTAGGAGGGAACTTGTTTGTATGTTTTTGGGATGTGGAAGTAAACCAGTGTCTGGAGGAAACCCTCGCAGACACGGGGAGAACATACAAACTGTAATCGGGGGATCCAGGGCTGCAAGCTGAGAGTGCTATCCACAACGCCACTGTGTTAAGAGTATACAACCAGGTGTTGTGTAATGCATGGACAACCTTCTTAACATTTCTTGAAACTATAGTGTGACCACTGTGTGGACACAGAAAAGGAATGTCTTGAGAGAGAAGTCATTGGGTCAGACTAGAAGTGCATTAGGAGCACGTGTATTAAAGGGGAACTGAAGATAGAGGTATATGGAGGCTGTCATGTTTATTTCCTTTTAGACAATACCAGTTGCCTGGCAGCCCTGCTGATCCTCTGCCTCTAATACTATTAGCCATAGCCCCTGGACAAGCATGCAGCAGATCAGGTGTTTCAGTGGTTCAGACTTATAAGTCTGATCTGACAAGACTAGCTGCATGCTTGTTTCTGGTTTTAATCAGATACTACTGCAGAGAAATAGACCAGCAGGGCTGCCAGGCAACTGGTATTGATTAAAAAGAAATAAACATGACAGCCTCCATATACCTCTCTCTTTAGTTCCCCTTTAAGGTGCGTACACACATGCGACTATAGTCGTTTGAAACGATCGTTCCAAACGACGATCGTTAAAAAAAAAAAAAAGCAACCAACAATCATTAAGTCTAACGACGGACGAGCTAGATCGCTAAAAACCGAACGATCTAGCTAGGCAGATTTTTTACAACGACGATCATTTGCAAAAGTAGTACATCGTTGGAAACTGTCGTTCGTACTAGGCTTGACATGCGCATTTCGATATTTCTCCATGAAACTTCTCATTTTTTTGCTTTACGTGATGTAACGTTCGTTCTAACGATCAGATCATTACACACATTTAAAAACTAACTTTACTCAGGTCGTTCTTTCATCAATTAAAGTTCGTTCGTCGTTTACAACGAACAATCATTGTCGCATGTGTGTACGTAGCATTAGAATTGCATGCATTTTGGCTGCAGAGCAGAAAAAGCATGCAAAATCAGATATAGTTAGTCTATAGGCCATGTGAAAACCACATTGATGTGCGATTGACAATGCGATTTTTAGGTGCATTTTAAAATACATTCCTTTTTCCTGCACACGTATGCAAATTTGTAAAAAAATAAATCTAGTAATTTTTGTTCTTTTGTTGAAAAGGCAGATTATTAATAAACGCATAAAAAAATAGTCCAAAAACACGACTGCAGAAAAAAAAACACAGAATCGCACAGGTTTTAAAATGCATGCTTTTCTGCATAGATCAGTGTGGTCCCGGCTGAAAAGCCTGGTACACACATCCAATCATGATTGGCCAATTTTCACACATCCATGTAGTATGAGGACCAACAGGTGGGTAAAATACCGCATTTCTCTCTGATCGAATCTGATCAGAGAGAGATCTGTCGGCTGCCCATTCACTGCAGGTCAATTTCAATTCCAAATCCATTTCAGCATGAAATCTCTCCGGAACCGCCTTTTGATGCCTCCTCAGTCGCTGCCCCCCCTAGTGTAAATGTGCCCCCATGTGCGCATTTCCACTTTACCTATCCACTGTCGCCTACCATTGTACCCATCCATCTTCGGCTTCCTCCATTTGTGCCTCGCGCTGCCAGTACATAGCATGTGGTGCATGTGTGATGTGCTATACACCGTCGGTGCGTGAGCGCAAATGAAGGAAGCAGAAGACTGATGGACATCACAGTAGGTGACAGCTGACATGTAAAGTATAAATGCACACACGGCACATTTACACTGGAGGGGTTCCGTTGCATTTGTCCCCATATCACCCACCTTTACTGCTGCGCACCTGATTGAGCACATTGATTCGATATAGCAGCATGTTCTTTGCGGCACAAACTTTCCGGATTGAATAATATTTATCTAATTAGACGGTTGATCTGCCACCAAGTTGAGTGATGTATGGGCACCGTTAACCAGTGAGAGAGAGGTTTGCGTATATTTTACTGTTACATACTGTTGCCATGGTTTCCAGCAAGTTACCTGAAAAAAAAAAATTGTAAGGGCAGCAGCTGACTGAAGCAGAAAGATATTTAATGACATCAAGTTACAAAATGGCTTGTGTAATGACATGTTATAATATAATAATAATAATAATAATAATAATAATAATCCGAACATTTGTATAGCGCTTTTCTCCTGTCGGACTCAAAGCGCTCAAGAGCTGCAGCCACTGGGACACGCTCAAGCGGCCACCCTGCAGCGTTAAGGAGTCTTGCCTTGAACTCCCTACTGAATAGGTACTGACCCTACCCAGGATTCGAACCCTGGTCTCCCATATCAAAGGCAGAGCCCTTAACCAGTACACTATCCAGCCACCATATGTGTAGCAAAGTGGTGGAACACTCCTCTGGCTTCTATTGGTGATGTGCCTCGGCCGATCCAGCAACACTCTGGATCCAAATGCAGCAGAAAAGTAGTAGGCCTGCACCATCCAGGTAGTATTATAGTTCTTTTATTTTTCAGTCGGCCATGCAGCATATAATGCGACGTTTCGAGGCTGTCTGCCTCTTTATCAAGCAATGATATGCATGTTACAAACATAAATTACACCATTTTCCTTTTATATCCAATATGGTACAATGTGAGCCAATCGGCTTGCAGCAAAGCTTATATCCAATGTCTGCAGTCCGTGCCTAGCCGGACTTGATAGAGAACTGCTTGGCTTACCTCTGGTTGGACCATTCAAAAGGACCCAAGGACCCGCCCACTCCCCTTCTGCCAGGCAAGATGCGACACAAGCAGCGCACAGATGCGATGCAAAGGACGCACCAACTTGCCGCATTGGTTGCAATAGATGGAATGGGAGGGGAGCAGTGGCGACGCCAGGGGGGTGCTTTGGGGTGCTAAAGCACCCCCTAAAATTCTCCAAGCACCCATAAAGCATCCCCCAGCGTGAACTGACTTTCGGCGTCTAATAGACGCCGTGCCAGTTCACCGGCAGCAGCAGCCCGCAACTCCGGCAGGGCTACGGTAAAATGGCATCCGAAGCCCTGCTCTGGCGAATTTGAGTCTGCAGGGCTTCGGGCGCCAGGTTTCTGTAGCCCTGCTCTCAGTGCGGGAGTTTCAGTTGCTGGCTGGCAAAGGATCGTTGGAGCTGCGCGTCGGACGGAGGCCGGGACAGAGTTCTTCAGCGTGTGTGTGTGTGTGTGTGTGTGTGTGTGTGTGTGTGTGTTTTTTTTTTATTTTTTATTTTTTATTTTTTTTTTTATTTATAAGCTGCTGTATTTTCTGGTCCGGTCTGCCACATGGTTGAACGCATTTTCTGGGCAAATCTGCTCACATTACGTGTATTTTCTTGAGAAAACCCACTGCCGCACGGAAGGGGGTATTCCGGGTGTCTGGAACCTGCTTATGTGTGTGCGCACCAGCGAAGGACAGACTCTGACTTTCGGTATGAGAGCGGGCAGAGTTGGCGCAAAGATTCATTACCTCTTGGCGGCGGATGGCGTCCCAGGTCTCCATGGCTACCTACTGGCTCTTATGTGACGTCACCGCCAGCCGCAGCGGGCCGCGCTCCTCCCCCTGAAGGCCATTGGACGACACGTCAGAGTATGCGTCCATGCGGAGAGAGGAGTACTGCAGTGCTGGATGTTCTCTCGAGTCTGACTCACTGGATACTAAGGCAAGTGCTCACTTGGAGGCACTGCAGGGTGGGGGATTTGGAAGCCAGCCAGCCTCCATATGCGAGAGGGAGAGAGGGGGTTGTGTTGCCCAGCCCCATCTTCTACACCATACAATTTGTCATGCGAATTTTATGCGATCGCTGATCAAATTGATAAAATCTAACATGCCCGATCAGGTTTCAATTTGATTTGCATTGGTAACGAACGCATATCGAATCGAACCCTGATCGAACATGTTGGATTTATTGATTCGATCAGTGATCGCATATCGATTGCATGAGAAATCGTATGAGAGAGGGGGGGGGTTGTGTTGATAAACCTTTCAGGGATAACGTGACCGGCGCCCACGTGACCAGACGCCGGAAGCAGGAAGTTCCTAGCCCGGCGTGTGCTCCAGAGCGATGCAGCGTGGATGTCAGCATCCAGGCTGACTATGGGCACAGGCTGCAGCAGGCGATAGCGCTTCTGGGAGCAGTAGTCCACCGGATCAGTGCTGGAGTGGGGGGCGGGCCAAGTTAAGGTGAGCTATTTAAAGCTTGTGGTTTTAGTCACTCTGGCATGCTGTGACTATGGAGGCTGCTGCCGGATCTTCCTCCCAGGGCTCTGTGGAGTCAAGCTCCGTACCCTCTCTGGTATGTTTCATGGTGAATATTGTTACATATCTGTTTGGAGGGTTATTAGGCTTAGTCAGGCTAATGGCTGCAAATTTTGTTGTCTCATTTCAGCCTAAAACGGAAAGATCAGACTCTAAATCATCTGCTTCAAGACAGGAAAGAGCTGACAAGCCTGATAAACCTGATAAATCTGTACAACACTCAGGTTCAAAGTCTACACATAAATCTGGGAAGAAATGTGCTGTTTGTGGAAATTACATGTTTTCTACTTCAAAGATATTGTGTCAGGATTGTACTAAGAAGGTGGTCAGAGACGAGACCCCTACTATGATGAGAGTTAAAAGGATGGATAAGGTCAGAAATTTCATCTGCTGTGCAGACTATTAAGGCCCCAGAGGTGGTAACATCTAATATAGAGATTGCTCATACTCCTGTGTCAGTTCCTACACCTCTGTCGGGTTCAGATGTGCCAGGCCGATCAGGTCCAGCTCCTATAGAGGATCCTAGTTTAAAGAGGAAAAGGGGGGACAAATCTGAGGATTCAGAAATGTCAGAAGGAGAATTGGAAATTTCCTCTCTGGAGGATATCCCCTCAGAGACTGAAAAATCTACAGACAAGTATATTAAAAGTCAGAAATTTGCTTTTTCCACTGATTTCATGAAGGAACTGTTAGAAGCCATACATAAAGCTATGGGGATTACTATAGAACGTAAGACCTTATCTCCCCTGGATCAAATGTACGAAACCTTGTCAGAACCTCAGGTTTCTTTTATACCTGTACACAGCAACCTTAAAAGTATTATCAAGAAAGAATGGGATAATCCTGACAAAAGGGCGTTTTGGCCAAAGTCTTTAAATAAGAGATATCCTTATAGTCCAGAAGACCAAAAGTTTTGGAGTTCTGCACCTAAATTAGACCCGTCCCTGTCAAAAGTTTCTAGAAGATCAGACCTGCAGTTTGAGGACTTCGGTAGTCTCAAAGATCCAATAGATAAGAAAATGGATAATATTTTGAGGAGAGCCTGGGAAGCAACATCTTTGAACTTTAAACCTTCTGTTGCATCTACAGCAGTGGCAAGATCCTTGAAGCTATGGCTGTTGGAGGTTCAATCCCAGATCGCCTCAGGGGAGTCTAGGGAGGAGATTTTAAATTCCTTTCCAAAGATTTTACATGCAACTAATTATTTATCTGATGCTGCAGATGACTCTGTGAGGCTTACGGCAAGGTCTACGGCTCTGGTGAACTCAGCCAGAAGAGGGATCTGGGTGAAGACATGGCAAGGAGACACATCATCCAAATCAAAGTTATGTAGTATTCCGTGCGAAGAAGGTTTGTTGTTCGGGACAAAATTAGAGGAAACTCTGGAAAGATCGGCTGATAAGAAAAATAATTTTCCATATAAAAGGAAGGTCTTTCGCCCTAACCGTTCCTTTCGTGGGCAAGGAAAAGGTGAACAAGAAAATAAAGGTAACCAGAGAAGAAAGTGGCTCCCCAACAAGTCCCAACGTTCAAAGACCAACCCTCCTTACACCACTGCAGGTCAACAGCCAAAGCAATGACGCCAGGATTCTAGTAGGAGGCAGACTGGCTCACTTCTACGAACAGTGGCAGGTAAACTTCACAAACAGATGGTTATTGGACATTATTCTGCAGGGTTACAGAATAGACTTTGTAGCTCCACCTCCCTCTCAATTCTTTGTAACTCCATCCCCAAGAGTTCCAGCTCAGGCCCAAGCGCTCCAAAACGAAGTCACCTCTTTGTTGGAAAAAAGTCATTCGACGAGTCCCCAGATGTCAAGAAAGACTAGGATTTTACTCGTCTTCCTCATAAAGAAACCTCAGGGAACCTACAGATTCATCTTAAATCTGAAAAGGCTAAACAGAGTGGTCAGATACAGAAAGTTTTGGATGGACAACATCCGCTCATTGTTGAACCTACTGCAGGGGAACTGTTACTTAACGTCTCTGGATCTCAAGGATGCCTACCTTCACTTGCCAATTCACCTGTAATCACAGCAGTTCCTGAGATTCGCAGTGGTGTTACAGGGAGAGGTAAGACATTTTCAGTTTGTGGCTCTTCCCTTTGGGTTATCCTCTGCCCCATGGCTGTTCACAAAAATAATGGCAGAAGTTCTAGCAGTGCTTAGGCTTCAGTCTATTCAGATTATGTCTTACCTGGATGATTTGCTTATATGGGGACCTTCTGTGCAGGTAGTTAAGGCCCAGACAGACTTCACTTTAGAATTTCTTCAAACCATGGGGTGGTTAATTAATTGGGATAAATCATCCTTGCAGCCTCTCCAAAACATGGAATTTTTGGGGTTTGAGATCTGTACTGCTAATAAAAGACTGTTCCTGTCTGAAAGAAAATCTCCATTGTTATTAAAGTCTGTTCTCTCTTTTCAGAGCTTGAAAGCAATATCTCTGAGGAAGGCTATGGCTTTGTTGGGGACAATGACATCATCTTTCCCAGCAATACAGTGGGGTCAACTACACTCAAGAGCTCTACAGGTTTGGATACTTTCCAAGTGGGACAAGCGTCTCTCATCTCTGGACAAGAGGTTCATGATTCCCTGGAGTGTCAAGCAATCATTACTCTGGTGGACAGAGCCACAACATTGATTATTGGGAAATATGTGGGAGTTTCCAACACAGGTTATCACAACGGACGCGAGCTCTTGGGGATGGGGAGCTCATCTGGATTCTCGCACAGCCCAGGGGCAGTGGTCAAGCAAGTTTCAAAATCGTTCATCAAACCGCAGAGAGCTACAAGCAGTCTGGGAAGCTCTACAAGCTTTCAGTATGCAAATTCTTCAGACACGTGTGACAATATGCACGGACAACAGTACAGTGGTAGCATACATAAACCATCAAGGAGGCACAAGGAGCAGATCGCTACAGGCATCAAGAATTCTACATTGGGCAGAACAAAATCTGAAATCTCTAAGGGCGGTTCACCTGAAAGGAACTCTGAATTGGCTGGCAGATTTCCTGAGCAGATGGAGTCTTTCCCAGGACGAATGGAGTTTAAACAACTAGGTATTTCAACAGATAACAGAACACTTGATGGTTCCACAGGTAGACTTGTTTGCCAGAAAGAACAATGCCAAATGCAGTCTGTTCTGCTCTCTATGTCCCCAAGACAAGCCATGGGCGGTGGGCGCCTTTTCGATCAGCTGGAGTCATCACAGGATGAACATTTTTCCTCCCCTACATTTGACCTCAAGGGTAATAAACAAGATTTAATAAGTTGTAATGGAGGGTGCGCTGGATTTAAAATTTATTTTATTCAGATATAAAAACTGTATAGATTACAGGTACTCTTCAATTAATATATATATTGCAACGGATTTTTCAACTAGTACGTGCTGTACTCAATTTTATACACGTTCATACATACATGCATTTACTCAGAGAGCATGCTGGTTCCCCTTTAAAAATTGTTAGTTGATAATATTTCACAAAAAATTTCTTTGTTGGTGATCACTAATATATCCCTAAAAAAAACCCTAAAAACGCTATGCACAATTTCACTAAAAAGTCCCTATTAGGGAATATATGGATTTCCAATATACCGTGCACTTCTCTACCTGATACTACTCCACAATACCGGAAACAAGCAGAAGATGATATCGTAGATGGCTTGATACCAAAGTTAATCACATATGGAAATACTAAAGGTTTCTTAAGTGCATACAGAAATTTGCTACCGGTCTCATCAAGGCGGGTGTACAAATAATCCTACAGGTACGTCTCACCACTTCCAGCAGTGTTGGCGATGCCTTGGTCCTAGGCTATTCATCCAGCTTGGGTAATCTCCTCTAGTTTGTCCGTGTTCAGTCCGGGGGTACAGCGCGCAGTGCCGCTCCGGCGGGCAACTGCTCTGTCCCAAGGATTAAGGTGCAACCCACGTGTTAGATCCGAAATTGTAACGCGCAGATGCCGCTACGGCGGTCAGCTACTACGTTCCACGAGTTACTACACAATCCACCTGGGCAGACGGCTTCCGGCCACTCGTCCTTGGAGCAGTAGCGTCACTTCCTAGTGCGCTCCAGCTCAGTTGCCACATAGACTTCCTTGCGGTCCACCACTATAATACTTCTCCGTATGTCTTAATGTGGTAGGTGACGGGTGGTAAACAGCAGGGAATCACTCTGCAATCATGTGGGGCGCCCCAACAAGGTCACAACTTGCGGCTAGATTGACATGTTTCGACGGCACGGCCGTCGAAACATGTCAATCTAGCCGCAAGTTGTGACCTTGTTGGGGCGCCCCACATGATTGCAGAGTGATTCCCTGCTATTTACCACCCGTCACCTACCACATTAAGACATACGGAGAAGTATTATAGTGGTGGAACGCAAGGAAGTCTATGTGGCAACTGAGCTGGAGCGCACTAGGAAGTGACGCTACTGCTCCAAGGACGAGTGGCCGGAAGCCGTCTGCCCAGGTGGATTGTGTAGTAACTCGTGGAACGTAGTAGCTGACCGCCGTAGCGGCATCTGCGCGTTACAATTTCGGATCTAACACGTGGGTTGCACCTTAATCCTTGGGACAGAGCAGTTGCCCGCCGGAGCGGCACTGCACGCTGTACCCCCGGACTGAACACGGACAAACTAGAGGAGATTACCCAAGCTGGATGAATAGCCTAGGACCAAGGCATCGCCAACACTGCTGGAAGTGGTGAGACGTACCTGTAGGATTATTTGTACACCCGCCTTGATGAGACCGGTAGCAAATTTCTGTATGCACTTAAGAAACCTTTAGTATTTCCATATGTGATTAACTTTGGTATCAAGCCATCTACGATATCATCTTCTGCTTGTTTCCGGTATTGTAGAGAAGTGCACGGTATATTGGAAATCCATATATTCCCTAATAGGGACTTTTTAGTGAAATTGTGCATAGCGTTTTTAGGGTTTTTTTTAGGGATATATTAGTGATCACCAACAAAGAAATTTTTTGTGAAATATTATCAACTAACAATTTTTAAAGGGGAACCAGCATGCTCTCTGAGTGAATGCATGTATGTACGTGTATAAAATTGAGTACAGCACGTACTAGTTGAAAAATCCGTTGAGATATATATATATATATATATATATATATATATATATATATATATATATATATATATATATATATATATATATATATATATATATATATATATATATATATATATATATATATATATATATATATATATATATATATATATATATATATATATATATATATATATATATATATATATATATATATATATATATATATATATATATATATATAAATACAGAGGGTGCTGCAGCACACAACAGGAAAATAGTGACAGGGGCTCTTGGTTACGCTTTAACGCGTTTAAGCTCACCAACTGCGCCAAAGTGTCCCCGATCTGGTGAGTCCTACTCTAACCAGGCAAAAATGCTCGTTTTTATCAGCGTTCTAGTGGGAACCATGCCAAAAGCCCAGGGGTCAGCTAAATGGGAGAAATGAAATTAAAAACACCTCACCTTCTACTAGCTACTAACTGAACTATGAGCACCGCTCATTTAAATGCTTAACTGTGCTAGAGATGGGTGTGGTTATGCACGCTCACAGGGGAAAATAATATAAGCCAAGGGATGAGCAGCACAAACCGATTTTTATGCAATACTATGCAAAGCATGCACGCAGCACTGGAGAACCCCAATCTCCATAAGAAATATATAAATACAGAGGGTGCTGCAGCACACAACAGGAAAATAGTGACAGGGGCTCTTGGTTACGCTTTAACGCGTTTAAGCTCACCAACTGCGCCAAAGTGTCCCCGATCTGGTGAGTCCTACTCTATTTTCCCCTGTGAGCGTGCATAACCACACCCATCTCTAGCACAGTTAAGCATTTAAATGAGCGGTGCTCATAGTTCAGTTAGTAGCTAGTAGAAGGTGAGGTGTTTTTAATTTCATTTCTCCCATTTAGCTGACCCCTGGGCTTTTGGCATGGTTCCCACTAGAACGCTGATAAAAACGAGCATTTTTGCCTGGTTAGAGTAGGACTCACCAGATCGGGGACACTTTGGCGCAGTTGGTGAGCTTAAACGCGTTAAAGCGTAACCAAGAGCCCCTGTCACTATTTTCCTGTTGTGTGCTGCAGCACCCTCTGTATTTATATATTTCTTATGGAGATTGGGGTTCTCCAGTGCTGCGTGCATGCTTTGCATAGTATTGCATAAAAATCGGTTTGTGCTGCTCATCCCTTGGCTTATATTATTTTCCCCTGTGAGCGTGCATAACCACACCCATCTCTAGCACAGTTAAGCATTTAAATGAGCGGTGCTCATAGTTCAGTTAGTAGCTAGTAGAAGGTGAGGTGTTTTTAATTTCATTTCTCCCATTTAGCTGACCCCTGGGCTTTTGGCATGGTTCCCACTAGAACGCTGATAAAAACGAGCATTTTTGCCTGGTTAGAGTAGGACTCACCAGATCGGGGACACTTTGGCGCAGTTGGTGAGCTTAAACGCGTTAAAGCGTAACCAAGAGCCCCTGTCACTATTTTCCTGTTGTGTGCTGCAGCACCCTCTGTATTTATATATTTCTTATGGAGATTGGGGTTCTCCAGTGCTGCGTGCATGCTTTGCATAGTATTGCATAAAAATCGGTTTGTGCTGCTCATCCCTTGGCTTATATATATATATATATATATATATATATATATATATATATATATATATATATATATATATATATATATATATATATATATATATATATATATATATATATATATATATATATATATATATATATATATATATATATATATATATATATATATATATATATATATATATATATATATATATATATATATGTATGTACCTGTAATCTATACAGTTTTTATATCTGAATAAAATAAATTTTAAATCCAGCGCACCCTCCATTACAATTTATTTAATCTTGTCCTCATTATCGGTGTGGGTAGGGGGAAACCACGCCTGGACGGCTGCAGCAGGAGGAAGTTCTCTCTGGTAAATATAGGGTAGCTCACGGAAAATTCTAGGCAGCGCCTTTCTGTGTGTACTAATAAACAAGATTTATCGAGACAGGGCTCAAGCAATCTTGATTGTCCTATTTTTGCCCAAGAGACCGTGGTTTGCTCTGCTACAACGGTTAGCTACAGATCATTTAAGCCTTCCGGAACAGATGGACTTATTGACTCAGGGACCAGCATTACATCCCAATCCGAACCTTCTTCATCTTTCTGCTTGGAGCCTGAATGGCAATTATTAAAGAGTAAAGGTTTCTCAAATTATCAGAGACACTTTTGCAAAGCAGAAAGAAAGTAACTCGTCAGATTTACTATAAAGCTTGGAAAGTATACAATACTTGGTGTGAGTGCAATGCCAGAGACATTTCCAGTCAAATTCAGTTCTAGAGTTTCTTCAAAGTGGATTTCTGGGCTGGTGCACACCAAAAACCGCAAGCAGATCCGCAAAATGCTAGCAGATTTTTAAACGCTTTTTTTTATTTTTATGAGGCGTTTTGCTAGCGTTTTGCGGATTGCTGCTGCGGTTTTCAGTATAGTAGATTTCATATATTGTTACAGTAAAGCTGTTACTGAACAGCTTCTGTAACAAAAACGCCTGCAAAACCGCTCTGAACAGGCGTTTTTCAGAGCGGTTTGCGTTTTTCCTATACTTAACATTGAGGCAGAAACGCATCCGAAATCCAAAAAATGCCTCACCCAGGCATTTTTCGTTTCTGCAAAACGCCTCCCGCTCTGGTGTGCACCACCCCATTGAGATACATTGACCAAGCAGATCCGCAGCCGCAAGCGGATCTGAAAACGCCCAAAAAGCCGCTCGGTGTGCACCAGCCCTCAGGGTTAAGCACTAGCACATTAAAGGTGCAAGTTTCAGCCTTAAGTGTTTTTCTTGACAGAAAATTAGCTGAAGAAGAGTATATCATCAGGTCGTTTAAAGCACTAAAAAGACTGAGACCTACTATTCAGAACAGAGTGCCTCCCTGGGATCTAAACACAGTGTTACAAGGCTTATGTGAATCCCCCTTTGAGCCATTGGAAGAAAGTTCAGACAAACACTTATCCCTGAAAACGGCTTTCCTCTTGGCAATAACATCAGCCAGGAGGGTAGGAGAGTTACAAGCGTTATCTGTCCTGGAGCCTTATTGTATAATAACGGATGACAGGATTACTCTTAGACTGGATACTACTTTCCTTCCCAAAGTTGTCTCAAAATTTCACAGGACTCAAGAAATCTTCCTTCCCTCTTTTTGCGCCAATCCGGCAAATCAGAAGGAGGAGAAATTACATTGCTGAGTATCTGAATCGTTCCAAGTCCTGGAGAAAATCTAATGCACTTTTGGTGCTATTTGCTGGGAAATTCAGGGGTAAACAGGCCTCAAAATCAACTATAGCCAGATGGATCAAGCAGGCTATTGCAGTAGCTTATGCCCAACAAGGCAAGCAGCTTTCATCTACGATCAAGGCACATTCGACCAGGGCAGTTTCGACCTCCTGGGCAGAGAGGGCAGGAGCATCGGTTGAGCAAATCTGCAAGGCAGCCACCTGGTCGAGTCATAATACTTTCGTGAGACATTACAGGCTTGACGTAATGTCTAGTACTGATTTAAGTTTTGGCAGAAAAGTGTTGCAGGCTGTAGTCCCTGCCTAAAAATTATGTCTTGTGTATCATCTCCGGGTTGCTGTCCTGAGACATTCTGGGAAAGCCAAAATTACTTACGGTAATTTCTTTTCCAGAAGTCGGAAGGACAGCACCCTTATAACCCACCGCTGTTTCTATTAAAGAGAATCTGTATTGTTAAAATCGCACAAAAGTAAACATACCAGTGCGTTAGGGGACATCTCCTATTACCCTCTGTCACAATTTCGCCGCTCCCCGCCGCATTAAAAGTGGTTAAAAACAGTTTTAAAAAGTTTGTTTATAAACAAACAAAATGGCCACCAAAACAGGAAGTAGGTTGATGTACAGTATGTCCACACATAGAAAATACATCCATACACAAGCAGGCTGTATACAGCCTTCCTTTTGAATCTCAAGAGATCATTTGTGTGTTTCTTTCCCCCTGCATCTCTCATGCGCTGAAGTTTCAGGCTGCTCTTTTCTTCCTGCAATCAGCTTTGCCCTTGTCTGTAATTCCTCACTATGTGAAAGCCCAGCCAGCTCAGAGGACGATTTATCCAGCTTGTAAAAGATAAGAGAGAAGAGAGAAGCTGCTCTAATCTAAATAACACACAGGCAGTGTGCATATAGGGGCCTGGAAGGGGGAGTTCATAGCAGAACCACAACACTGAAGAACTTGGCAGCCTTCCAGACACAGGCTGACAAGTCTGACAAGAGAGAGATAAGTTGATTTATTACAGAGACTGTGATAGTACAAAGTGCTGCAGTAAGCCAGAACACATTAGAATAGCTTTTGGAACTTGTAGGATGATAAAAAACAGGATGCAATTTTTGTTACGGAGTCTCTTTAAGTTTATTTGAAGCATAATTAGTGTGCAGTCTTTTTTTACTAACTGAAGGGGTAAGAACATGACTCTGGTTATATGTGCTCACTGCCTAATCCATTATGCAAATCTTTTAATCTAATTCCTGTCCAGTGAATGTGGATGGAGACAAGTTTAAGGGTTGCTGTCCTTCCGACTTCTGGAAAATAAATTACCGTAAGTAATTTTGGCTTTCATTGTGGTGATCCGGATGATTCGACTCACAAAAAAGATCCGGATCAAATGAATGATTCGTTCGTGATCCGGACAACACTACGAATCCCACCACGAGTCACCACAGTGCAGTGAATATTAATTAGCCATGTGGCTAGTCACTGAGCATGTGCAAACAATCTAACGCAGCTCTATAGGGGTATAACGTACAGCATGCTGCACTTTCATTCAACGTGCAGCGTTATACCCTGATGCAACGTGTGCACTGTGAACAGCACATTGCTTTTACAGTGCTGTGAGTTAGGCTGCGTTACTGGCTGCTGTAACGTGGGACTTTAACGTCCCACTGTGAAACCAGCCTAAAAGGAAAAAAAATATGCAAGCCTCAATATAACTCACCTCTGATTCACTTTAAATTACAGTTAGCTCCGCCTTCAACCGGTCATGGCCACGCTACTTTTCTGATGACATGTTATATAAATATTGCAATAAACTGGGCTAACCTATGCAAAGGGAAGAAAGTATAGTGTTCCTTTTTTGTTTTATGTCGTATTGAGAATTTTACTTAGAGGTAAATGCAAATTTTAAAACGGGTTGCTGATTTTTAGCTGACAGGTGGAGCTCACATGCAGAGGAAAAATCCCAGTTCTTTTCAGCAATGTTATGTGATGAGTCTCAGTGCACAGAACGGAGATCCCAGCTGCTATGTATGCTTTTGTGATTAAAAATCCTACAAGGGTTTGCAAACTTGAGCAATGGCACACTGTATTAAAGCATACCTGCAGTGAAAATAAACTGAGGAGATAAACAATTGTATATTTAGTCCTAAGCCTAATAGGACTTTCCTGTGCATACACGCCTTCAAATATTGTTGTCGGCCGTGTTCGGGACTTCGATCCCTTGGGCAACAGTTCATGTCCCAATGCTGTACAGACTGTTCTATTGCTGTGAAGGTGTTGGGGTTGTGCACAACAGTGTGCCACAGAGTGATTGGGGTGAGTAGGAGAACTTTGCAATCAGCTCAGTCAATCCACTGACCCCACTTTGCAGTTATTTATTTGAAAAAAAATGTTAGGAACCATGTATGATTTTCGTTCCACATTTCACGTGTACACCACTTTATGTTGGTCTTTCACTTGGAATTCCAATGAGATTGATTCATGTTTGTGGCAGTAATATGACAAAATGTGGAAAACTTCAAGGGGGCCAAAAACTTTTGCAAGCCACTGTAAATAGGTCGAATCGATTATTTCCGAAAGTATGATCTGATTGTTTGACTTTCCAATCACTTCTATACAAAATCGATCCGAAAAATGATCGAAGATCAGATCGGACCTGTTGGAAATTATCAATTTGACCTGTCTATCTGCTAGGAAATTGCATAGTGTGTACCAGCCATTAGACCTTTTTATCGGTTATGTGCATGTAGACCTTTCTGAGCCATGCAGGATTATGACTCTAGCTATCAGTGAGTTACTACAGTTTTTTTTCAGAGAAGCTTCACATTAAAACTGGAACCAATGCAGTTCAGTGGAGTTGTTTCCATTAACCACTTGAGGACCACAGTCTTTTCGCCCCTTAACCTCCTTGCCGGTTATCCCGAACTCAGTTCGGGGTAACCTGCGCAGGAGGATTGCTCAGGCCCTGCTGGGCCGATTTGCATAATTTTTTTTTGTTACAAGCAGCTAGCACTTTGCTAGCTGCTTGTAACTCCCGCTCGCCGCCGATCCGCCGTGCCGAAGCCGCCCCCCCCGCCCCAGACCCCTGCGCAGCCTGGCCAATCAGTGCCAGGCAGCGCTAAGGGGCGGATCGGGATTCCCTCTGACGTCACGACGTCCATGACGTCGGTGACGTCATCCCGCCCGGTCGCCATGGCGACCGGGGAAGCCCTGCAGGAAATCCCGTTCTCAGCGGGATGTCCTGCATACTCTGATCGCCGAAGGCGATCGGAGTGGGTGGGGGGGATGCCGCCGCTTAGCGGCTATCATGTAGCGAGCCCTGGGCTCGCTACATGATTTAAGAAAAAAAAAAACAGTGCGGCGCTGCCTCCTTGCCGGATTTTTTAGACCGGCAAGGAGGTTAAAGGGAACCTTAACTGAGAGTGATATGGATGTTTCCTGTTGAACAATACCAGTTGCCTGGCAGTCCAGCTGATCTCTGTGACTGCAATAGTGGCTGAATCACACCCTGAAACAAGCATGCAGCTAATCCAGTCTGACTTCAGTCAGAGCACCTGATCTGCATGCTTGTTCAGGGGCTGTGGCTAAAAGTGTTAGAGACACAGGATCAGCAGGCGATTCAGGCAACTGGTATTATTTTAAAAGGAAAAAACCATATCCTTCTCAGTTTAGGTTCCCTTTAAGGACCAGAGCCTTTTTTTCCATTCAGACCACTGCAGCTTTCACGGTTTATTGCTTAGTCATACAACCTACCACCTAAATGAATTTTACCTCCTTTTCTTGTTACTAATACAGCTTTCTTTTGGTGCTATTTAATTGCTGCTGCGAGTTTTAGTTTTTATTATATTCATCAAAAAAGACATGAATTTTGTCAAAAAAAAGACTTTTTTAACTTTCTGTGCTGACATTTTTCAAATAAAGTAAAATTTCCTATACATTTGAGCGCGAAAGTTATTCTGCTACATGTCTTTGATAAAAAAAAAAAAACCATTCAGTGTATATTTATTGGATTGGGTAAAAGTTATAGCGTTTACAAACTGGTGCCAAAAGTGAATTTTCCCATTTGGAAGCATATCTGACTTTTCTGACACCGTCATGTTTCTTGAGGTGCTAAAATTCCAGGATAGTACAAATACCCCCCCAAATGACCCCATTTTGGAAAGAAGACATCCCAAAGTATTCACTAAAGGTGCCCATACACTCGTCAGATTGGCAGCAGATAGATAAGAAATGCATCTGATGATCTATCTGATGCGTTTTTAGAACATTTTTTTTACCAGGATAGAATTCCAATAGATTTCAGTTTGAAATCTATTGAAATTCGATCTGATGGCATTTTTTTGCCATCAGATTTCCATTAAGGCCAATGCAAACTGATAAGCAATCTCATCGGATCGACCTAAATTTTCCACCCTGCCAGTTCGATGGAAATCCATCGAAATCGGCCATCGGTCGATTGGCCAACCGATTTGCTTTCGGTCAGCCAGAAAATCGGCTGAGTGTATGGGCCCCTTAAGATTCATGGTGAGTTCATAGAAGATTTTATTTTTTGTCACAAGTAAGCGGAAATTGATTTTAATTTTTTTTTTTTTTTTTTTTTTTACAAAGTGTCATTTTCCGCTAACTTGTGACAAAAAAATGAATCTTCTATGAACTCGCCATACACCTAACAGAATACCTTGGGGTGTCTTCTTTCTAAAATGGGGTCATTTGTTGGGTTCCTATACTGCCCTGGCATTTTAGGGGCCCTAAACCGTGAGGAGTAGTCTTTTTTTTTTTTTTTTTTTTTTTTTAAACGTTTTATTGAATTTTTTCCAATAAACAATGACAACTGAAATGATCTTCACAGCGAAGATATAGTTCAAGACACAGGATTTATAACTCAACCCCCTCCCCCCCCCTTCTCCCTTTCTACCCTCCCTCCCCCCTGGTCACTCCTGCTTAGCTAGAATAGAGTCAAGTAGGGCCTCTCCCAAGGCCTAGGGGTTAGGGTCTTATGCCCATTGTCCATTTGGACAGGTCATGTTCTTAGTTTCAGTCTGCCTAGAGAGCCAGATAGATCCGCTTTCGCATACCATGAGGAATACTTGAAGGGCTGCACTAGGCGTTGTAGGTCTGCATCTGACATTGTGAGCAATAAGAAGGGTTTCCATCTCTTGAAGAATCTTTTCGTCCCTTTATCCATATTCATAGTTGCATCCAGTTTTTCCATCAACATTAATTGTCTCAGTTCCTCTTGAGCATCCCACAAAGTGGGAGATGTTGAGTATATCCACCTGTTAAAGATTGATTTGTGTGCTGCCAACATTGTTATATGAACAATGTCCTGTATGTGTTTGGTTTGATCCGGTGTATTTTCTACCGGGGCTGCATTGAATAGAAGCAGGAGTGGTTCTTTTACTATGGTGCAATTTCCTAGTTTACCTGCAAAGATACAAATCGTGTCCCAAAAAGTTTGGATTGGAGGACAGTCCCAGATGCAGTGAACCATGTTAGCCTGAGGTTGATGACATTTGGGGCAATGGTCTATGTATCCAGGTCTTGGGGTCTTATAAATTAAGTTGAAGGCATACTTTGCTTTATATATCATTAGTAGGTGGGATTCCCTCCATTTCTCACTTATCATCACCCTTCTCACTGAATTATTGCCCTCTAGTATCCTTTTCTCTAGGTTGGGGGCCTGGAATGTTTTCGACCAGCTGCTCATATTATGAACTGCTTTCTCCTCCATCCCAATTGTTGCGATAGATCTTTGGATCTCCGATAGAGATAGCCTCTCCCCTCTTGGCTTTAGGAAAAGGTCAAATGGTAAGATATCAGCTATTGAAGCTATGTTTTGTAGATTAGCTCTAACGTAAGAACAAATTTGATTATATATGAGAAAGTCAGTTCTTGGGATACCATATTTTTGCGATAATTCCCTCAGAGTTGAGAGTCTATGTTCCCGGAGATCCAGCAAATTGCCCAATTTTGTAATCCCCTTATCCGCCCAGACTATATAGTTTTCATGTAAAGAACCTGGTTTAAATCCCGGATTCCCTCCTAGGGGCATGTATTTTGATATCCTCCAAGGAAGGTGGAATAGTTTACGTATTTCTCTCCAGGTTAGCAAGGTATCTCTATATATTACATTATATTTAAGTCGTACTGGCAAGCATGACCAGTTCGTGTGTAGGAGACCCGTCAGTTCCCATGGTTCAGCTACACATTTCTCTAGTTCTATATTTGAAAAATGTCCTGTGTTAGCAATCCAGTCCCTAACATGTCGGAACATGCAAGCTAGGTTGTATTTTCTGATATTTGGAAAGCTCAGACCCCCCATCGCTTTTGGGAGCTGTAACCTCATCAGACATATGCGCGTTCGTTTCCCCCTCCATAAGAATTTAGTGAATGCGGCGTTGAGGGCTCTAACATCCTTGTGTTTTAACAATAGAGGGATAACCTGCATAGGGTAGAGTAATCTCCCAAAGCTAATCATTTTGACTAGCGCCGCTCTCCCAAGGACTCCTAGTGGAATCTCTTTCCAGCTCTGCATCTGTTCAATTACAGACTTTATAAGTGGGGAAAAGTTGCGGGTATAGAGTGAGCTCGGATCCCTACCAATATCTATTCCTAAATATCTTATCTTTTCTTTTGCTACTTGTAGACCCAGACCGCTGACCGATTCATGATCTGCGTACTTTGAGAGCAATAATAGTTCAGACTTTGATGTGTTTATTTTAAATCCTGAGTGATGGCCTATTTCCTGAATGATTTCCAGGGCCTTCGGGAGCTGTTGGGCTGGGTCTGACAAGAAGAGTAGGAGGTCGTCCGCAAATAGAGTCTGCACTACTTTCATGTGACCAATGCGTATACCTTCCAGCTTATTATGTAATAGCCGAGCCATAGGCTCCAGTGATGTGTTAAATAACAGGGGTGAAAGAGGACACGTGAAAAAGAAAACAGGAGCGCACCGCTGGTGCAATAAACCTTTTTACTTCAATAACACGCAATAAAAAGTTACACTCAGTGTATCGTAGTCAAATGCGCCTGTACAGCCTGCCGACAATCGCTTCCTGTCGCCCGTGCTTGGCCAGAGCAGCGGGGAGCGTGGTTGTTAGCGGAGGAGTCGAGAGCAGTGGTCGGAGCCAGGTCGCGGGGAAGCCGTCTGACGTCACGACGCGTTTCGGCGTTGACCACGCCTTCGTCAGGTGACGTGACGGCGGAGAGGGCGATCATTTTATCTCCAGCTGGGTGGGTGGAGAGTAAATCCGTAGGAGGTCCACAGGACTATGTAGTACCTCCTTTAATCTTACGCTAGGCTGATCGCCAGGGACTTAGAACATGATTGTAGTTTAAAAACACAGTGACTGTAAAAACATTAATACAAAATAAAGCTAACATGATTTTAAAAACTTGTTTCTAAACAAGCATAAAATGGAATTCAAAGTTAATAGGACATCGCAAATGACAGTATTAACTGTCATTTGTCTATATGTGGGTTTGTTAGATTTTAGCTAATCTAGCCATTAACTATTCATTTCAGTCTGACAAACTGGAGGCGAGTGCAGCTGATAGCATAGTGCTCTATTGCTAATTCCACAAAGGCTGTAATTCGTGCTTGGAGGGTCGAACCCACAACCTGTCCATTACACAGGTTAAGGGAGAGACATGCGGAATTAAAAAATTGTCAGCAATCAAAAGTTAGCTGCACATGTCAAAAAGGGAAACTAGCTAGTGAAAAGGGAGTAATTATAAAAGGGTTTTGTTAAAAAATAATAATGATAAAAATAGGGACATTCCGCCTGGATGCTGGTATCAGGGTGGTGATTGTACGTCCAATCAGCCTGACATAAGAGCGGCTATATGTCGCTGGGGCGGCCTATGCGATTTTATGGTCGCATTTGTGTATAGAGGACAAAACATCACTCTCAGGGGACCTCTCCCTCTTACGATGGTCGTGATACTTAGGCAATATTTCTAACTAAACGATCAATCCTGGCTAAAGGGCAGACGGATTTGAAAAATCTGAAAACGGGGAAGGGGCTTGAATTAGAGGCCCTAAGCCGGCTCAGCTCACAAAAATGAGGGGGGGGGGAGGGGAAAGGTGGCGGAAAGGGGGGAAGGGGGGGAAAAGGAACAGAGGGAAGGGAGGGTGAGGGGCTGGGAGGGATGGAAAGGCCTGGAAGGAAACATGAGGAAAAAAGGACCAGATGGAGGGGTTCCCACAAGGGTGGGAGGAGAGACAAAAATTGGGGGGAAGGGAACAGATATATTACAGATAAAGTTTAGATCAAACCCCCCTTATCCCTCCCAGCCCCTCACCCTCCCTTCCCTCTGTTCCTTTTCCCCCCGTTCCCCCCTTTTCCCCCCCCTCCCCTTCCCGCCACCTTTCCCCTCCCCCCCCCCTTTCCCTCCCCTCCCCCCCCCCTCCCCCCCTCATTTTTGTGAGCTGAGCCGGCTTAGGGCCTCTAATTCAAGCCCCTTCCCCGTTTTCAGATTTTTCAAATCCGTCTGCCCTTTAGCCAGGATTGATCGTTTAGTTAGAAATATTGCCTAAGTATCACGACCATCGTAAGAGGGAGAGGTCCCCTGAGAGTGATGTTTTGTCCTCTATACACAAATGCGACCATAAAATCGCATAGGCCGCCCCAGCGACATATAGCCGCTCTTATGTCAGGCTGATTGGACGTACAATCACCACCCTGATACCAGCATCCAGGCGGAATGTCCCTATTTTTATCATTATTATTTTTTAACAAAACCCTTTTATAATTACTCCCTTTTCACTAGCTAGTTTCCCTTTTTGACATGTGCAGCTAACTTTTGATTGCTGACAATTTTTTAATTCCGCATGTCTCTCCCTTAACCTGTGTAATGGACAGGTTGTGGGTTCGACCCTCCAAGCACGAATTACAGCCTTTGTGGAATTAGCAATAGAGCACTATGCTATCAGCTGCACTCGCCTCCAGTTTGTCAGACTGAAATGAATAGTTAATGGCTAGATTAGCTAAAATCTAACAAACCCACATATAGACAAATGACAGTTAATACTGTCATTTGCGATGTCCTATTAACTTTGAATTCCATTTTATGCTTGTTTAGAAACAAGTTTTTAAAATCATGTTAGCTTTATTTTGTATTAATGTTTTTACAGTCACTGTGTTTTTAAACTACAATCATGTTCTAAGTCCCTGGCGATCAGCCTAGCGTAAGATTAAAGGAGGTACTACATAGTCCTGTGGACCTCCTACGGATTTACTCTCCACCCACCCAGCTGGAGATAAAATGATCGCCCTCTCCGCCGTCACGTCACCTGACGAAGGCGTGGTCAACGCCGAAACGCGCCGTGACGTCAGACGGCTTCCCCGCGACCTGGCTCCGCCCACCGCTCTCGACTCCTCCGCTAACAACCACGCTCCCCGCTGCTCTGGCCAAGCACGGGCGACAGGAAGCGATTGTCGGCAGGCTGTACAGGCGCATTTGACTACGATACACTGTGAGTGTAACTTTTTATTGCGTGTTATTGAAGTAAAAAGGTTTATTGCACCAGCGGTGCGCTCCTGTTTTCTTTTTCACTTTTGCATAGATACGCTGGCACCACTCAGCATTTGGAGCAGCACCCTGTATGCAAACCTCCTAACAGTTGAAGACAGCGCAGGGATTGTTCTTCTGTCCCGTGAAAGAGGACACCCCTGTCTTGTGCCTCTATGTAATGAAAAGGGACAGGAGAGGAAGCCTGGTGTACTAATTCGAGCCTGGGGGGAATTATACATGAGTCGAAACATAGTGAGGAATGCCCCCTGGAATCCCATTTTAACAAGGACAGCTTCTGCCCATTTCCATCTAACTGCGTCAAACGCTTTTTCAGCGTCAAAAGTTACCAGGGCACAGTTCTTATTCGATTTAGGGTACGCTTTTACTTGTTCTAGGACCAGACGCACTTTTCTAATGTTGGTGACCGCCGCTCTTCCTCTAATGAAGCCCACCTGCTCTCCTTGGATTAGTTTGGGCATAAGATCTGCCAGTCTATCAGCCATGATCTTAGAGAGCAATTTCATATCCTGGTTTATTAGGGAGACTGGGCGGTAGGACCCTGGGTTTTGTGGGTCTTTGCCCGCCTTGTGGAGTAATTTAATATGGGCTTCATTCCCTGTGCCCAAAAGGCCTCTACCTTTCAATGTGGTGTCATATACCCGTCTAAGTGTAGGGACTATCTCTTCTTTCATAATTTTATAGAACTCTCCTGGGAGGCCGTCTGGGCCTGGGGCTTTGTGGTTAGTTAAATTTTTAATTGTTGCTTTAATCTCTCCTTCTGTAATATCTGCATTGAGGCCTTCTACCTCCTCTTGGGTAAGCTGAGGCAGGTGGACCTTTCGTAGTATATTTTGAATCCCCTCTGCATCTACTTCCCCTGTATCTGCATATAATGCCTCGTAGAATCGTCGGAATCGTTCGTTTTTATCTGCTTCGGATTGTGTAACAGGCTTCCCCCCCTCGTCCCGTATTGTGTGTATTTTTGTAGGTGTATAGTGGCCTCGTGCCATAAAGGCTAGAATACGTCCCGCTTTGCTGCCATATTTATGAAATGTCAGCTCTGTGTATGATCTGGATATTGTTTCTTTATCCCTAAACCACTTGTCTGAATTGGCTTTAGCTGAAAGCCAATCAGATTTTTTCTGTACAGTGGGGGACAGCTTGTAATTTCTGAAAGCCTCTCTAACCTTTAGAAGTGCCTCCATATAATGCTTTGCTGTTTCTCTTTTTTTTGCGCTCACATATGCCATGATGCGACCTCTCAGTACCGCTTTGGCCGTGTCCCAAAAGAGAAGGGGGGTTGCCTCGTGTCCCCTATTGTCCTCCCTATATTCGAACCACCAGCCCCTCAGCAGCGCATGAAACCCTTCATCCCCATACAGAAAGGAGGGGAATCTCCAGATTATATCCGAGCCCTTCTGAATTTTTTCCTGTATTTCCAGAGATACCGGAGCGTGATCAGAGATTACTATATCTTCTATCTCCGCCGCATGGATTCTATTCGTTAAACGGTCATTTTATAAAGATATAATCTAGGCGGGAAAAGGTTCCATGCGCTGCCGAGTGAAAGGAGTACTCCCGGTCATATGGGTGCATATATCTCCATGAGTCCGTAAGCTGCATAGCTGCTTGGAATTTAGCCAGGACTGTTTCTTTGCCCCCTAATTGAGGCCTGGTATAGTTTCCTCCCTTTTTATCCTCATCTGTGTGCATTACCGTATTCCAGTCCCCTCCTATTACAAGGTTATTAGCCACCACCTTTGTTACCTGCCATTGTAAGTTATGTAGAAACTGACTCGTACCAGCATTTGGTCCATAAATATTAAAAATTGTGAGTTTATCCCCTGGTAGTATGAGATTTACCGCTAAGCATCTTCCCTCCCCATCCGACCAGAGGAGCTCTGACTCTGCCCGGGCCTTTTTACTGATTAGAGTTAAGACTCCCGCCTTGCGATTCTGTGCTGGAGATTCGAATACTTCCGCCACCCAACTTTTCCGCATGAGTTTCGCTTCCCCTACTTTTAGATGCGTTTCCTGCAATATTGCTACGTCCGCACGTAATTTCTTTAGGTGGCGCAGAACCTGCAATCTCTTATGTGGAGACCGCAGGCCCTTCACATTCCATGATATAATTTTGAACGTCATCTATATATCTGAGAGAATGTGTAGCACCTGGTACTAAGACAACCAATTTGCCAGTCAGAGCTCCTCTTATCCGCTAAACGACTATAGACTAGACAACAACCCCCTGTAAGAGCCTTAAGCATGGAGTGACCAGTTATATACCCCTCCCCCCTTCCCTTACCCCCGTATCTTTGCTCGATGAGCAGCTGAATAACTTTCCCCGTAAGTTCAGTTCCCCATTATCATCCTTTCTTTCTTCAGACCTCACTTCTTCCCCGCATGTCGCTTCCGCCATTCTCTCCCTCGGTGAGTGTCTTTTCTCCTGCTTCCCCGGCTTCGCGGGTTTCCAATAGACAATTGCTTCGTGTGTATGAGCAGCCATATAACTTCTCAAAAGCGTATAACATTAAACAGTCCCCAACACAGGATCACACAGTAACTTACGACCTCCTGGAACACTTCTTCTCAGGTACTCATGTCCGGACCTTCCGTCGAATGGTCAGCACGTTCTTTAGCCGGGCTGTTAAAGGCCGTAGGATGCGAAAGGAATTTTTTGGCTTCAGGTTTTTTAAAGATGTAGGTCTCCCCATCTTTCGCCGTTATTTTCAAAGTTGCAGGGTACATCAGGGCAAATCGGATCTTCCTCTTCACCAATTCCGAGCATATTTCCCAGAACGTCATTGGACAGCACCCCTGGATGAGACCTGTCTCCCTCCCCACCGTGGACAGGAACTGCAAGATAAAAGATTTGCATAACAGATAGGCAGCAGTATAAGTAAGAGTAACCTACCCTAAAGCCTCAGTTCAGTTTCCTGTCCCGGACGGGATGCGGAGGGAGAGGTCTCCAGGGTGCTATCCACGGCAGGCATTCGGGGGCAGCGGCTAACAGGACTCTAGGAAACAAGCTGTGCAGTGAAACAGCCAGAGTCCTGCAGCGTGTGGGAGGCTTCTCCGACGGAGGCAGCAGACATATACGCGCATGCGCGCGAAGGAGGAAGTTCCGGGTCAACCCGGAAGTAGTCACGCAAGTGCGTCCAGCGTGACTCAGAAGACGCGGCAGGGGCTGCGGCGGTGATGGTGAATCAGCTGCAGCTGATTCACTCAGGTATTTTATTGGGGGCAATGTTTGTTGTCGGCAGGTGCCGCAGCTGGGCGCTAAGGATCATTAATTATGTAAAGCAGCAGGTCCGCCCCTCAGGTGATGTCAGAACCCTCAGGGTTATATATGCTAAAAGATCCCTTTCTCACTCTGTTTGTTTGTGAGCATGGAGGACGCAGCTGGGTCAGCTCCTGCGCAGTCTGCCAGGCCTGCCCAAGACCCCTCTCTGGCAAGTACTTATGTTATCATGCTGGACATATACATATATACATATATATATATATATATATATATATATATATATATATATATATATATATATATATATATATATATATATATATATATATATATATATATATATATATATATATATATATATATATATAGGGGATACTAATGGAAGTATTTGTCTATTTGTTTTTTATAGCCTGAAAAACATGAAAAACATGACAAAACGGATAAAGCAGCTACTGGGCAATCTAGTCATGGATCCAGTGGGTCTAGCAAATCTGGGAAGAAATGTGCCATTTGTTTTAGTCGTTTGTCATCCTCATCTTCAAAGAAGCTTTGTCAGGACTGTACTAATAAGCTAGTAAAGGATGAATCCCCGGTTATATTTAAGGATCTGATGGGCTGGATGAGGGCAGAAATGTCTACTGCCATTAAGGAAATTAAGGATTCTGCTATTTCGGCTCAAACCACAGCTCCTAGCTCTGCGGATATGCCTGGCCCCAGCAGTATGCTTCCTATTGTGCCCAATATCAATGCTGCACCTCCTCTAGTCCCAACTCCGCATACAGAGCCGGCAGGGGCAAGCGGTAATAGAGATAGTGATGCAGAAGGTTCAGAACTTTCAGAAGGAGAAATTTCTGAATTAGAGGAGATACCTGAAGGGGAAGGAATAGAGGGTACAGATAGGCCTCAGAAGTTTGCCTTTTCCCCTGACTCAATGAAGGACCTTTTGTCCTCCATGCATGAAATTATGGGCATAAAATCTGAACAGAAACCATTAACTCCCCTGGATCAGATGTATGAAGGTTTGGCGGACCCCCAGTCACATTATATTCCGGTCCATTCTACTTTAAAAGCTATGATTAAGAAGGAATGGGATAATCCTGAGAAGCGGGCCTTTTGGCCTAAGTCCTTATCCAGGCGTTATCCCTTTTCTCCTGAAGACCAGGAATGCTGGGGTCCTCCGCCAAAGCTGGATCCATCTTTTTCTAGGGTGTCTAGAAGATCTGACTTATTGTTTGAGGATTTCGGGAATCTTAAAGACCCGATAGATAAAAAGATGGATAACGTTTTGAGGCGAGCCTGGGAATCTTCCTCATTAACCTTCAAACCAGCAATAGCATCTACAGCAGTTAGTAGATCCTTAAAAACATGGCTTTCAGACTTACAATTTAAAATCGCTAATGGAGCCTCTAGAGAAGAAATGCTCGGGGACTTCCCAAAAATTATGAATGCATCTAATTATATGGTTGATGCGTCGGATGATACCGTAAAGCTGACTGCTAGGACCACAGCGTTAGTTAACTCTGCTAGAAGGGGTGTATGGGTTAAGACCTGGAACGGAGATATCTCGTCCAAATCTAAACTTTGTGGTATCCCTTGTGAAGGAAAGCTTTTGTTTGGGTCTAGATTGGATGACACTCTAGATCGTACAGCAGACAGTAAGAAAAATTTTCCTAGGAAGCGGCCATTTCAGAATAGACGGCCATTTCGGGCCCCCTCAAAAAATGAGCCGGAAAACAAGTCTTCCAGAAATAAGAGATGGGCCCCTTATAGACAACAAAAACCGCGTTTTGGCACCACTAGTGCCAAAAAGACAGACAAACAATGACGCCATCATTCCGGTGGGGGGGAGAGTCACATTTTTTCGAAAAATGGCAACAACTTCTTCAGAACCAGTGGCTACTAAATATCGTGCTAGAAGGTTACAGAATAGAATTCACTCAACCCCCCCCTCACAACTTTGTCCTAACTCCTTGCCCAAAAAATCAATCCATAAGAATTGCACTCCAAGCAGAAGTGAGGTCACTCCTTCAAAAAAGAGTAATACGAGAGGTTCCAAGAGTTCAAAGGGAACAGGGGTTTTACTCCCCAGTCTTTCTGGTAAAAAAACCTCAGGGGGATTATCGATTTATTCTAAATCTAAAGACTCTGAATCTAATTGTAAAATACAGAAAGTTCAGAATGGACAACATTCGATCTGTGATTCATCTCTTACAGAGCAACGATTATTTAGCAACCATAGACTTAAAGGATGCTTACCTACATCTACCAATCCACCTCTCTTCTCAACAGTATCTGAGGTTTGCCGTGTGGATGGAAGGGAAGGTAAGACACTTTCAATTTATTGCCTTACCTTTTGGATTATCTTCAGCTCCATGGTTATTTACTAAGGTTACAGCTGAAATTTTAGCCCTTCTTAGGTTAGAGGGGGTTAATATTGTTGGTTACCTAGACGATTTCCTATTATGGGGTGCTTCCGCCAGCTCTGTTAGTTCTCAGCTTTCTAAAACTATATGCCTTCTCCAGGACCTAGGGTGGATAATTAATTGGAATAAATCTTCCCTAAACCCTTCTCAGCGACTAGAATTCCTGGGTTTCTGTATTTCCACCAGAGAAGAAAGATTGTTTTTACCTGATAGGAAGATCAATACTATTTTTAATAATGTTTTGTCTTTTCAGAAATCAAGGAGCATATCTTTAAGGAAAGCTATGGCAGTGCTAGGCATTCTGACTTCCTCCTTCCCGGCAGTACAATGGGGCCAGTTCCACTCAAGATTTCTCCAGTCGTGGATTCTAAGGTCATGGAACAGGTCTCTAGCGTCTCTAGACAAAAAGCTCATCATTCCACAGAATATAAAGGCCTCTCTTCTGTGGTGGCAGAAAGCCGTACACCTTTCCCCAGGTCGTCTGTGGAATTATCCACAACAAGTTACAATTACAACCGATGCCAGCTTGTGGGGTTGGGGAGCCCACTTCAACTCTCAACCAGCTCAGGGGAAATGGAGTGTTGCAGAGAGGTCACAATCTTCAAACAGCAGAGAACTGGAAGCAGTATGGCAAGCATTGTGTCATTTCAACCATCAGATCACAGACTGCCATGTCAAAATAGAGACAGACAACAGGAGTGTGGTAGCCTTCTTAAACAGGCAGGGAGGCACGAGGAGTCAAAGCTTATGGGAAACGACAGCGAGAATCCTTTTTTGGGCAGAAAAGAATCTCAGATCTCTAACAGCAATACACTTGAAGGGTACATCGAACCAGGTGGCAGATTACCTAAGCAGAAAAAAACTGGATCCGAACGAGTGGTCTCTGGATCAGGAGATATTCCACCAGGTGGCATTACAGTGGGGATATCCCGAAGTAGACCTTTTTGCAAGAAGGGGAAATGCAAAGTGTCATCAGTTCTGTGCTCTGTTTCCAAAGGATCTCCCATGGAAGTTGGACGCCTTTACGGTGGATTGGGGGATTGCAAGGATGTATGCCTTTCCGCCAATACCACTTTTATCAAGAGTGATAAAGAAGATTGTCCAGGATCAGGCCCGAGTAATCCTAATAGCTCCACTTTGGCCGAAGAGGCCATGGTTCACATATCTGAAAAAATTAGCAGTTTCAGATCCAATTGTTTTTCCTCTTCTTCCACACCTAATATCGCAGGGTCCAGTCCAGCATCCGGATCTGGCAAGACTACACCTTTCAGCTTGGAACTTGAATGGGGCATGCTGAAAGCAAAAGGGTTCTCAGATGGCCTATCAGAGACTTTGATACAGAGTAGGAAGAAAGTTACGCGTACAATATATCAAAAAGCCTGGAGGGTATTTAGTGAGTGGTGTTTAGAAAGATCTTGTGACAGGGATTCGCTTACATCAGTTTTGGAATTCCTGCAATGCGGATATAAGAAAGGCCTAAGTATAAGTACACTTAAGGTTCAGGTGTCCGCCATCAGTGTTTATCTAGAAAAACGTCTTGCTCAGGAAGATTTAGTGATACGTTTTTTTCAAGCCTTAAAAAGACTAAAACCTATAATAAGAAGCAGAGTTCCTGCTTGGGACTTAAATACTGTATTACAGGGGTTATGTGAGTCCCCTTTTGAACCTTTAACGGAAATTTCAGACAAATTCCTCACTTTAAAGACAGCCTTCCTATTGGCAATTACGTCAGCTAGAAGAATAAGTGAGCTTCAGTCATTATCAATTAAAGAACCTTACTGTATCATCTCGGAAGATAGAATTACGCTTCGCCCTGATGCGGCTTTTCTACCAAAGGTAGTCTCTTCTTTCCACAGGAATCAGGAAATTTTCTTACCTTCCTTCTGTGAGAATCCTACCAATGATAAGGAGAAGAAATTGCATTGTCTAGATGTCAGGAGATGCCTGTTACATTACCTGAATAGAACAGCTCACTGGAGGAAAACAGAGACTATGTTTACTCTATTTGCCGGAAAATTCAGAGGAAACAAGGCTTCAAAGGCAACATTGGCACGATGGATAAAGCAGACAATTACTTCAGCATATCAGACGCAGGGGAAACAGTTGAAATGTCCCATCAGAGCACATTCCACAAGAGGAATATCAACTTCCTGGGCAGAGAGGGCATGGGCTTCTATAGATCAGATCTGCAGAGCTGCTACCTGGTCGAATCAGAATACCTTTGTAAAACACTATCGCCTGAATGTATCGGCGGGAACAGACCTTTCTTTTGGAAGGAAGGTGTTGCAGGCAGTGGTCCCTCCCTAAGACTAATATCTTGTATATCGTCTCATCCAGGGGTGCTGTCCAATGACGTTCTGGGAAAGACAACTTTACTTACGGTAACGTCTTTTCCAGTAGTCAGAAGGACAGCACCCCTGCAACCCGCCCTTTCTTGGGTGGAGTAACTATCATGTAAGTAATGGGCTATGGTCCGTGTCATCTATTGTATTAACTGAGGCTTTAGGGTAGGTTACTCTTACTTATACTGCTGCCTATCTGTTATGCAAATCTTTTATCTTGCAGTTCCTGTCCACGGTGGGGAGGGAGACAGGTCTCATCCAGGGGTGCTGTCCTTCTGACTACTGGAAAAGACGTTACCGTAAGTAAAGTTGTCTTTCGTTGAAGGCTTGACGGCGCTTGGTAACATCTGCCGAGTAATCATTAAAGATCATGATTTTCTTACCCTCTAATAGAAGTGGTTCCCTGCGTGCTTTAAAAGCTGAGTAGTTTTGCCTTATCTTTATAGTCCAAATAGCGGACCATTACCAGCCTAGGTGGTCTCTTGTCTCCTTCTGCTCTCTGGGGGCCCACTCTGTGGGCTCGTTCTGCCCTACAGGTTCCATCCACATTTAAAAGTTCTGGCAGGGTCTTTTCACAGAACTCGTCAATGTCCTGTAGTTTATACTGTTCAGGAAGGCCTATCACTCGCAGGTTGTTAATTCTAGATCGGTTCTCCATGTCCTCAATACGATCGTAGAACATTTGCTCGTGTCTCTGGGAGTCCTCTAGCTGTTTACTTGCCTCCTCTACATCTTTCTCCAATTCTCTTATGCGTTTCTCCGCTTCTCCGATCCTCCCCGCGTGGTCTTGTAGTTGACGCGTTACATGTCCCAAGGACTTCCTCACAGCTCCCTCCACTATGGATTGGAGGTCAGGCGTAATAAACTTGGCCACTTCCTGGGCGATTGCACGGTAGTCTTCACTGTGGAGCGACCCCCTGGTGTGATCCTCCTCTATGCTCTGTGTCCCACGTTCCCGCGGGTGAGTGAGGCTCAGGGCTCTGGGAGGTGTGGGATCTTCCCGCCGCCATCTTGCCTGCATGCGGTTCCTGCCGGGCGTTTTTCTCGGCTTTTTTCCGAGAGGACCGGGTGAGATATTTGTCCATCTGCCGCGTCTGTGTGCTGGTGACTTGGGGTTACTCGGAGGATCAACTCCTATCTTTTATCTGGCTGCGGGTTGTTAGCGAAGCCGGTTTCTGCACGGAGCTCTCACCCCTAGCCTCCGATCATGCGGGCGCCGGAACCGAAAGTCGTGAGGAGTAGTCTTGAAACCAAATGTCGCAAAATGACCTGTGAAATCCTAAAGGTACTCATTGGACTTTGGGCCCCTTAGCGCAGTTAGGGTGCAAAAAAGTGCCACACATGTGGTATCGCCGTACTCAGAAGTAGTATAATGTGTTTTGGGGTGTATTTTTACACATCCTTATGCTGAGTGGGAGAAATCTCTCTGTAAATAGACAATTGTGTGTGTAAAAAAAAATCAAATTGTCATTTATGGAGATATTTCTCCCACCCAGCATGGGTATGTGTAAAAATACAACCCAAAACACATTATACTACTTCTCCTGAGTATGGCAATACCACATGTGTGGCACTTTTTTGCAGCCTAACTGCGCTAAGGGGCCCAAAGTCCTATTTACAGGTCATTTTGAGGCATTTGTTTTCTAGACTACTCCTCACGTTTTAGGGCCCCTAAAATGCCAGGGCAGGATAGGAACCCCACAATTGACCCCATTTTAGAAAGAAGACACCCCCAAGGTATTCTGTTAGGTGTATGGTGAGTTCATAGAAAATTTTTTTTTTTTTTTGTCACAAGTTAGTGAAAAATGACACTTTGTGAAAAAAACAATAAGAATCAATTTCCGCTAACTTTTGACAAAAAAAAAATCTTCTATGAACTCGTCATACACCTAACAGAATACCTTGGGGTGTCTTTTTTTCTAAAATAGGGTCACTTGTGGGGTTTCTATACTGTCCTGGCATTTTACGGGCCCAAAACCGTGAGTAGTCTTGAAACCAATTTTCTCAAAATGACTGTTCAGGGGTATAAGCATCTGCAAATTTTGATGACAGGTGGTCTATGAGGGGACAAATTTTGTGGAACCGGTCATAAGCAGGGTGGCCTTTTAGATGACAGGTTGTATTGGGCCTGATCTGATGGATAGGAGTGCTAGGGGGGGGGGGTGACAGGAGGTGATTGATGGGTGTGTCAGGGGGTGGTTAGAGGGGAAAATAGATGCAATCAATGCACTGGGGAGGTGATCGGAAAGGGGGTCTGAGGGTTTGGCCGAGTGATCAGGAGCCCACACTGGGTAAATTAGGGCCTGATCTGATGGGTAGGTGTGCTAGGGGGTGACAGGTGGTGACAGGCGGTGATTGATGGGTGTCTCAAGGTGTGATTAGAGGGGGGAAATAGAGGCAAGCAATGCACTGGCGAGGCGATCAGGGCTGGGGTCTGAGAGCGTTCTGAGAGTGTGGGCGGGTGATTGGGTGCCCTAGGGGCAGATTAGGGTCTGATCTGATAGGTAACAGTGACAGGTGGTGATAGGGGGTGATTGATGGGTGATTGATAGGTAATTAGTGGGTGTTTAGAGGAGAGAACAGATGTAAACACTGCACTTGGGAGGTGATCTGATGTCGGATCTGCGGGCGATCTATTGGTGTGTGTGGGTGATCAGATTGCCCGCAAGGGGCGGGTTAGGGGCTGATCGATGGATGGCAGTGACAGGGAGTGATTGACAGGTGATCAGTGGGTTATTACAGGGGGGATAGAGGCATACAGTACACAGGGGTAGGGTCGGCTGGGGGGGGGAGGTCTGGGAAGAATCTGAGGGGTGGGGGGTGATCAGGAGGGAGAAGGGGGCAGTTTAGGTTTAAAACAAAATAGCGTTGACAGATAGTGACAGGGAGAAATTGATGGGTGATTAGGGGGGTGACTGGGTGCAAACAGTGGTCAGGGGGGGGGGGGGTGTCTGAGGGGGGTGCTGTGGGCGATCAGGGGGCAGGGGGGGGGGAAATCAGTGTGCTTGGGTGCAGACTAGGGTGGCTGCAGCCTGCCCTGGTGGTCCCTCGGACACTGGGACCACCAGGGCAGGAGGCAGCCTGTATAATAGGCTTTGTATACACTACAAAGCCTATTATACGTTTGTCATGTGGCGATCCGGGTGCTAGTAACACTTCCGAACGGCCGGCGGGTTACAGCGTGAGGGGGGGCGGAGCCAGTCACCGGCGGCTGATCGCGTCACGAATGACGCGATCGCCGCATAACCACGCCCGCCTCCGCCGATGGGCGTATTGCGGTCGTTTAGGCCCAGTCTTTGCCGCCGCCCATCGGCTGGGGGCGGTGGGCAAGTGGTTAATTGTGTTGCAGAAAAAAAATTGTACTGCATGCTGCAGATTTTCACACCACGCACTGCCAGGTCCAGTCTGATTTCCGATTTCTTTTACTTCTATACAAAATAAAAAAAAAAAATTGAAAATCAGTTTGGACCTGTTTGATATAATCAATTCGACCCACCTATCTGGAGAGATTGCATTGTGTATACCAGGCATAAAAACATTTGCAGTTGCATCCCTGTGATTTCGCCGTGACTTGGGCGCAGGCTACAGCCGATATACGGCTTATCCTGCCGCTGCACAAGGTACCGGCGGCGTTAAATACTATTCCCCCTCCAGGTCCACGTGGATGGTGGGGAATTAATTAATTCGGCTTTCAGCTATTGCTGGCGGACGAATTAGTGTTTTAAAAGTAACTTCAGCCGAAGTTACTCACTGTGCGCCGCTAAAGTTGTCTCTGCTTGACTGTTCTGTTACTTGCTGCTTGGTTGGTTGCTGCTTAAAGAGAACCTGAACTGGAAAATAAAAAGTGAAAATAAATATACACAGGTCATACTTACCTCCCGTGTAGTAGTCTACTCCTCAAACTTTCTTCTCTCCTGCGCCACGTTTGTCCACTGTGATTAGTGGAATTCTCTGTCCTCCATTTGGCCATTACCCCATAACAGCTTTCTGGTTAGCACACTGTTAAACTGTAATATCACCCACTTGAGCCATAGGGAAACATGGACATTTACCTTGCACATTCAGTTGTAACTGACAGCTGATGATATATATAACTGACAGCAACTACGGTAGTATATTTCAGTTGTGACAAAATATTGTCAGAACTGGAAGGGATCGCTGTAAGAAGAAAATGGTGAGCTTCTGAGAGCAACTGATGGTGAGGTTAGTATGTAATGTTTATTTGCAGCTACATCATGTGTTTATTTTAAATTTTCCTCACTTCAGGTTCCCTTTAAAGAGACTCCGTAACAAAAATTGCATCCTGTTTTTTATCATCCTACAAGTTCCAAAAGCTATTCTAATGTGTTCTGGCTTACTGCAGCACGTTCTACTATCACCATCTCTGTAATAAATCAACTTATCTCTCTCTTGTCAGACTTGTCAGGCCTGTGTCTGGAAGGCTGCCAAGTTCTTCAGTGTTGTGGTTCTGCTATGAACTCCCCCATCCAGGCCCCTCTCTGCACACTGCCTGTGTGATATTTAGATTAGTGCAGCTTCTCTCTGTTCTATTATCTTTTACAAGCTGGATAAATCCTCCTCTGAGCTGGCTGGGCTTTCACATACTGAGGAATTACATACAGGCACAGCTGTCTGCACTCTGCAGGAAGAAATAGCCTGATACTTCAGTGGAAGATAGCTGCAGGGGGAAAGAAACACACAAATGATCTCTTGAGATTCAAAAGGATGGCTGTATACAGCCTGCTTGTGTATGGATGTATTTTCTATGTGTGGACATACTGTACATCAATATACTTCCTGTTTTGGTGGCCATTTTGTTTGTTTATAAACAAACTTTTTAAAACTGTTTTTAACCACTTTTAATGCGGCGAGGAGCGGCGAAATTGTGACAGAGGGTAATAGGAGATGTCCCCTAACGCACTGGTATGTTTACTTTTGTGCGATTTTAACAATACAGATTCTCTTTAAGCTTGCAAAAAATAAAAAATAATCTGCATTATAAATGAGGGGAATATTCTTCTGTTTCTCATTCTTCACACAGTATTTGACCTGGGTTTGTGGACAATAAACACTTCTGCACAACTTTTTCACGGGGTTCACAACAGATCTGCAGGGAGTGTATAAGCACAACAGAATATGTTAGCGCTTTATAAATCAATCAATAATACTGTAGAATACCTTTTTATAGTTCACTCCAGGGAAACAGGAGAAGTAGTTTATTATATCAGTTTACTATGTCAGAATTGGTCATACATTCTTTAATTATAAGGACGCATTTGCTGAGACCTGAAGACTGAGTTTACTATATGCAGAAGTTTACTATGACAAGATTGTACTGTGTGTATAACCTCGATTAAACTATACAACCGCCAAAGGTGCTTGCAAATGCACAGTTGCTGTTGTCTGCTGTAATCAAGACTTGATCCTTTGGGGGATAGTTAAGGGCTGAGGGCTATACAGACATGAGGCTAGTGATGCATCTGTTTCCATGGAGTGTGTTGAGCAAGGCTGTGGAGTCAGTCGAGGAGTCGGAGCAATTTTGGGTACCTGGAGTCTGAGTCGGTGGTTTCATAAACTGAGGAGTCTGAGTTGGATGGTTTTTGTACCAACCCAGAGCAGAGTGACATATTTTTGTACCAATCCAGGGCAGAGTGACATTGAAGGATGAGAACCAAGGCCTTGGTCTGTGCCCAGCTGAGGCAATCCGGCATGCCAGATCTCTCGGTGATGTATAATATATATATATATGTCAGTATGAACCATATATATCTATATTCTCTTATCAGGGGTGGTATATAGCTGTGTACCTCTCAGAGATAGATAGATAGATAGATAGATAGATAGATATATATATAGATAGATAGATAGATAGATAGATAGATATAGATATTTTTTATTTATTTTTTTAATATTTTTACAGAATCATCCCCCCCCCCCGCCACCAAGTATCAAAGTTTCCCCCAGCAATAGCACAAGTCAGAGCTGGTGCAGAGGTCCCCAAGCATTTTCAGTCATTGGCCGGGTCAACATACTTCAGACTGCCTGAGGGCCGGAACATACATGAAATTTATGTTTTAAAACATTACATTGAATCTAGGTATTGATTCCCCCCAGTCATGCCCGGAGGAGAACTCCCAGCAGCAGCCATTCAGTCATGAGGTTCACCAAAGAACGTCTTTGAGCACCAGTGAAGCATACTCAGGTGACAACCTGCCGGCCAGTTGGACAGCAGTGTCACCTGATGCAGAATTGGATTGGAAGCCGGCGAATGACTGCTCGCTGGCTTCTACAGCATGTGGATGGGTGGTGCCTGTATGCGGGCTGCCGATATTGCCGATATTTAAAGGACTTACGAGTCAAAATAAAAGAAAGTTAAGTACGTGAATTAAATTTGAATGCACGGAGGACGCCATCCGCGCCCTCCGTGCCGTTACGCTGGGTCCCCGCTGTTCAATAGTCCCTCCGGGCCGCTCCCGACCCCACTGTCCTGGTCGGGCTCTCCTGCCTCCACTAAAATGGCCGCCGGAGCTGGCTGCGCAGTCTGCATAGACGTGAGTGTGGCTGCACAGCTCTAGGGCCCCCCCCTCCCGATCCATGCTACAGTAGACAGCATTTGTCTTCTCCTTTCAGACTGATAAGTCCCTTTTTAAAGCACCAACTGAAGTGAGAAGTATATGGAGGCTGCGATATTTCCTTTAATCCCAGTTGCCTGGCAGCCCTGATTATCTATTTGGCAGCAGTAGTGCCTGAATAACACCAGAAACAAACATGCAGCTAATCTTGTCAGATCTGACAAACACCTGATCTGCTGCATGCTTGTTCAGGGTCTATGGCTAAAATTATTAGATGCAGAGGATCAGCAGGATAGCCAGGCAGCTGGTACTGCTTAAAAGGAAATAAATATTGCCTCCATATCACTCTTGCTTCAGTTGTCCTTTAAAGGGGGATACAGAGGTTGCAATATTTATTTCCTTTTAAACAATACAATTTGCCTGGCAGTCCTCGTGATCGTGTCTCTAAAACTTTAACCATAGACCCTGAACAAGTGCTCTGACTCACCAGGTTTTGTTGGATTAGCCATATGCTTGTTTTGGGGGTCGGTGAAACTTCAGATGCGAGGGACACATGACCTCTAGGGGCTGGAAGAAGCCCCAGGTAAGTAAAGATATTCTTTAAGCCTGGTACACATGCAATTTTGATTGGCCAGGTTTACCACTTTCATGAAGTTTGAGAGCTTACCTACACTGTCTGTTCATAATATTTAAATTCTTTTGATCCTTACACTACACGGAGATGGTAAAATTGTCCAGTGATTGTCCAATTGAAAATGGATGTGTGTATGCACCCTTAGTTGCAGTGAGGAATGCATTGAGAACAGACATGTGGTTCTTTACATTACGAAAAACAATTGGGTCAAGAAAGGAAGAATATTAATTAGAAATTAGATGGCATTAGAAATCTGTTACATCTCGAAATTTTAATGAAATACATTATAACCAGCTGTGCGTCTTTTTTTTTATTAAACCATTTTATAGACTCCCTTTCTGCGAATAAGCAAGTGTCAAGAAACCACTGCCCTCCCCCCTTCCCCCCCCCCCCACATATTTTTTTAACGTATTCAGGGGCCTGGAGTTGGCTTGCACATCTGCACCCACCTACACCTGGACCTTAAAGGACAAGTGTAAGCTTTTAAGGAGACACTGAAGCGAAAAAAAATATCATTTGTATGTGTAGCACAGCTAAGAAATAAAACATTAAGATCAGATACATCAGTGTAATTGTTTCCAGTACAGGAAGAGTTGAGAAACTCCAGTTATCTCTATGCAAACAAGCCATTAAAGAGACTCTGTAACAATTTTCAGCCGTATTTCTTCTGTCCTACAGGTTCCTAAACCTAATCTAATGTGATCTGGCTTACTGCAGCCCTTTGTAGTTGCAGAAGTCAATGTAATAAATCAACTTATCTATGTTCTGTCGTACTTGTCGTGCTGTCTCAGGAAGGGGCTGACTCTTCAGTGTTGTCCCTCTGTTAGGCAGGCCTCCCCTCCACGCCCCCTCCACGCCCCTCTATGCTCGATCCCGTGAGATACGTCATGAGGCATGTATCAGAGTCTCAGTAAGTCCGGCTGCAATACTTGCGCTGTGCAGAGAATGAATGCTCTGCCTCTGTGCATTGCAGCCGGCTCTGGCTCTGAGGCACTGATTGGCTGATCGGGTGACAAGATTCAGCCAGCCACCCTGAGCGCTCCTCTCGTGCACGGCTCTCATGCACAGTAACTGGAAGCGGGCACACGCTCTGCCCGGCGTACTTCCGGTTTCGGCGGCCATATTGATTGTTTACAAAACACTTTATAAAAGTGTTTTTTTATGGCCAAAATAGCGGCGGGGAGTGGCGAAAATGACACAGAGGGGGAGAGGAGAGCGCTACAAACAGGGTGATGTGTTTACTTTATTAAGTTTTCTTAGTTACAGATTTTCTTTAAGCTCTCCGACTTAAGGTGCCCATACACTCGTCAGATTGGCAGCAGATAGATAAGGAATGCATCTGATGATCTATCTGATGCGTTTTTTAGAACATTTTTTACCAGGATAGAATTCCAATAGATTTCAGTTTGAAATCTATTGAAATTCGATCTGATGGCATTTTTTTCCCATCAGATTTCCATTAAGGCCAATGCAAACTGATAAGCAATCTCATCGGATCGACCTAAATTTTCCACCCTGCCAGTTCGATGGAAATCGGCCATCGATCGGTCGATTGGCCAACCGATTTGCAAACAATCGATCGGTCGGCCAGAAAATCGGCTGAGTGTATGGGCCCCTTAAGTTAGTCGTGGAGAGGGCTGTTATCTGACTTTTATTATCTCAACTGTTCCTGGACTATTTACTTTTCCTCTGCTAGAGGAGAGGTCATTACTTCAGACTGCTCTGAAAGACTCATTTTGAATGCTGAGTGTTGTGTAATCTGCACATATTATAGAATGATGCAATGTTAGAAAAAACACTATATACCTGAAAATAAAAGTATGAGAATATTTTCTTTGCTGCTAATCTTCTAGTAATTATTCATAGTACACAACCAATTCACTATATCATATTTTTTTTTTTTCGCTTCAGTGTCTCTTTAAAGAGACACTGAAGCGGGAAAAAAAATATATTATGATTTGTATGTGTAGTACAGCTAAGAAAAAAAACATTAAGATCAGATACATCAGTCTAACTGTTTCCAGTACAGGAAGAGTTGAGAAACTCCAGTTGTTATCTCTATGCAAAAAAGCTATTAAGCTCTCCGACTAACTTATGCTGGGAATACACGGTTCGTTTTTGCCTTCGTTTAAACCTTCGATTCGTTCGGTAAACGAATCGAGTGTTGAAAACGTATGTGAAAATAGTCATAATCTCATTATAGTTTCGATTAATAGACCCCAAAAACGAACGACTAGTGATCGAACATGTTTGATATTATCTCTCTTTATCCATCTAATCGAGCCATTGGTAGGCTTGATGGCTGTTCAGATCGATTATATATTCGTTTATGCTAGTCCGTCCCTGTAAAAAGGGATTTTCGTTTCGTTTCTTTGCAGCCTTCGATCATTGGAAAAACGAAACCATCAGAATCGAAAAAAACGAAACCGTGGGTGGTGATATTAACCGTATGACCGATTATTTCGGGATCGAAAAGGACAAAAGGCACAATCGAAACGAAGGTTTAAACGAAGGCAAAAACGAACCGTGTATTCCCAGCATTAGTCATGGAGAGGGCTGTTATCTGACTTTTATTATCTCAAGTGTAATTGAACTGTTTACTTTTCCTCTGCTAGAGGAGAGTTCATTACTTCACAGACTGCTCTGAAAGACTCATTGTGAATGCTGAGTGTTGTGTAATCTGCACATATTATAGAGTGATGCAATGTTAGAAAAAACACTATATACCTGAAAATAAAAATATGAGAATATTTTCTTTGCTGCTAATCTTCTAGTAATTATTCATAGTACACAACCAATTCATTATATCATATATTTTTTTTCACTTCAGTGTCTCTTTAAAACAAAAAAGTTAGATTTTCACGTAAAATTAGGGGAGGCTTAGAGCCTTCCTGTTTCTCTCTGCATCCCCTCATTCTACTGCCGGGCCGCTGTTCAAATCTCCCACTGGCTGCACCTTTGGGTCTGCTCGGAAGTGCCCAAGTGCTTCCTTGCCCTTCCAAGGAGGCCTCTTTGGCATTAAAGTTGTAGGCTGGAAACGGGGCCCCGGTGGTGGAACTGGAGGAAGCCGATAGGAACGAGAAGGCTCTAAGATCCACAGCCTTTTTTCTAAAGAAGGTTACGGTTGTCTTTTGAGAGTTTTATTATTATTTTTTATTTATATAGCACCAACATCTTCATTAGCGCTGTACATAGTACAAAACAAATATTGGGGAACATATGTACATGAAACGTTCAAGTCACTGTACAGTCAAGTCAATGGTACAAGTACTAATGGATACACAGTTAATGTGTAGTTTGATATATCATCAGTGTAGTTTTTAGATATATTGTCAATGTGTAGTTTTAGAGATCTCTCCTATGGTGGCCATACATGGTACAATTTTTTAATCCAATCTTACCATTTCTATGTAATATAAGGGAACTGCCTAAATTATCCTTTCAGTATATTCACTTAATTTACCCTTATACTACATAGAAATGGTAAGATTGTGTGAAATAATTGTACCATGTATGGCCACTATAAAGTTGGTACGTTTGTGTTGTAAATTGCAACAATACTAGCGGACCCGCGGCGTAGCATACGCCACATAAGAGGGTAGCGGGCAGGAAGGAGGTATTGTGCACAGCGGTGGTGGGTCCCCCATCTGTGCTCCACCTCTACCTTAACTTCAGCTGCAGCCGTATCTATCTATCTAAGAAGAAGTGCCCTGCCCCCATAGACGATACTAGACTTTTTTCGCGTTACAATACAGTGGGCGGCATTGCAGGAAGTGATGACAGTGTAAGTGGACGGCATTGCAGGAAGTGACGACAGTGGAACGCGGAAGAGGTGAGTCATCCCCGCCCACTGCCTCTTGGTAATAGCGGTGGCTGCAGCTGAAGTTAAGCTAGAGGGAGAGAGCAGATGGGGGACCCAGGTGAATGAGGTGGGGGTCTGTCAGTCTAGAACCAGCCCTGAGGGCAGGGCACTACTTCTTCTTCTTGCTTGAAGGTTGAGGCACTTAGACAATTAGATAGATAGATAGATAGATCGATAGGTAACACTAGGATGAGGTCCCTGCCCTCGCAAGCTTACAATCTAGAGGGTAGTGGGGGGAGGTTTGTGCTGAAACTTTGAAAATGTTGATATAGCTGAGAAGAGGTCCTATATGCTTGTTGTTGTTGTTGTTGTTGTTGTTGTTTTGTTTTCCATCTAACCAGCTATCCTGCTTGTTTAGATGAGTGGCCAATGTTTTTAATAATAAAAAAGTGTGCTCCAAAGATAAACATTAAAAATATTTAACAGTTGTAGGAATTCAGACTGTGCACGTTTTGTAAGCATTTCTCTTCTATCATTTGTGAAATTAGCCTCCCAATGTTTTGTGAAGGAGGTAACCTAGTAATGTCCGCTAGATAGCTGCATCGGCTAATAAAACAAATGCAAATATATATATATATTTTTTTTTATTTTTTTTAAATGTTTTTCTGTTTTTATGAATTTGTATTTTTTTTTCTTTATCTCTAGCTATTGCCTTTTACTGATAAAGCAGGTCCATTTTTAAAATTGTTTTTAAGTGAGGTTAATCTTTGTATGAACTGCTGTGGAAGCCTTTTGGTTGCCTAGACACAAATTGACCAGATATGCCCTTGGCAGACACCGGTATAAATCCTCCTGATTGATGCTCAGTGAAAGGAATTAGGTGAAATATGCTAGGTATTAACTCGGCTATCTGAAAGTGAATCCGGTTTAATGTTAAGCACCACCCATTTTATTTTAGCATAACGAGAAGAGAAGTGTGTGGAAAGTATAATCCAAACAGAAAAAAATATAAACGCATACATTTCTAGAATGGTACTTTTAGACAAGTGTGGAAAAACGTGTAGGTTAACATGCGTGTTCTTTTGGTTTCTGTGTGCTAACGATAAAAATACTTCATTTTTTTTTCTTTATTCCCCCCCCCCCCCCCCCCCCTTATTGCTTAAAGGCTGAGTTCAGATTACTGTTACATGGACAATGCACTTTAATAAGACACACACACACACACACACACACACACACACACACACACACACACACACACACACACACACACACACACACACACACACACACCATCAGTTGTACACACACACACACACACACACACCATCAGTTGTACACACACACACACACACACACACCATCAGTTGTACACACACACACACACACACCATCAGTTGTACACACACACACACACACACACACACACAATCAGTTGTACACACACACACACACACACACACAATCAGTTGTACACACACACACACAATCAGTTGTACACACACACACACAATCAGTTGTACACACACACACACACAATCAGTTGTACACACACACACACACAATCAGTTGTACACACACACACACACACACAATCAGTTGTACACACACACACACACAATCAGTTGTACACACACACACACAATCAGTTGTACACACACACACACAATCAGTTGTACACACACACACACAATCAGTTGTGTACACACACACACACACACACACACAATCAGTTGTATACACACACACACACACACACACACAATCAGTTGTGTACACACACCACACACCATCAGTTGTGTACACACACCACACACCATCAGTTGTGTACACACACCACACACCATCAGTTGTGTACACACACCACACACCATCAGTTGTGTACACACACCACACACCATCAGTTGTGTACACACACCACACACCATCAGTTGTGTACACACACCACACACCATCAGTTGTGTACACACACCACACACACTCACAGTTGTGTACACACACACGTTTATCATCAGTTGTGGTGTTTTTTTTTTTTTTTTTTCTTTTCTTGAGCATTAGTTCTGATTTCGGATATTACATTATTTATTTTTGACTGTTACAGAAGTTCCTGGATTATTGAGCAAACCAGATGATTATCATGTTGCATGAAAGTTAAACTGTTGTACATGATCTCATTTGCAGTGTGCCGTTAACCTCCCTGGTGTTCAATTTCTGTGGTTCAATCAATTTTCATGAATTTTTTTTGCCTGTAACCAAAATGTGTTGAGCAAAGGTCTAGTATACATTTTGAATATAGTAAGTCTCAAACAAAATAAATTCTATTTAACTTCACCTCCAAGGTTTTTTTCCCCTTTACACCAGAGCAATAGCGTTCCTTCCATTCATTCGCTTATAACTTTATTACTACTTATCACAACGAAACAATCTATACCTTTGTTTTTTTTCGCCACCAATTAGGCTTTCTTTGGGTGGTACTTTTTGCTTAAAATATTATTTTAAACTAAATGCATTTTAACGGGAATAATAAAAGAATGGTAAAAATTCACTATTTGTCAGTTTTCGGCCATTATAGTTTTCAAATAATACATGCAACCATAATTAAAACCCACACATTTTATTTGCCTATTTGTCCTGGTTATTGCTACGGTTAAAATATTTCCTTAGTACAATGTATGGTGCCTATATTTTGTTTGGAAATAAAGGTGGACTTTTTTTTTAATTGTGTCATTACTATTTACAAGCCAATAGTAATTGACATACCCTCTTGACATACAGTACATATTAAAGTTCAGTCCCTAAGGTAACTTTTTTTTTTTTTTTTTTTTTTTTTTTTTTTTTTAATACAAAAAAACCTGGGTACTATGGAAGAGTGTAGGAGGGAAATGATCAATTTTAAATTTAAATGTATGCCTTTTTATTAACCTCCTCCTTAGCGGGATGCCTGACACTGTATCGGGCATTCCGCTCGCCTCAGGAGTCCCCCAGTATAAAATTAATAGATTGCATGCCTGGAAAAGGTTTAGCTAGCACTAGGCTAGCTAGTATTGACGGCCAGAACCCCCTGAATGCTTCTGATTTTCCCCCCACCTCGAGCCAGCCGCTTATACATTACCCAGCCTGGCTTCAGCGATCGGCGCAGACTCCCCGCACAGCTCCGGTCTTCTCTATGGGGAGGATCGTGACTGTGCGTGACGTCATGTACGATGCTCCCCATAGTGAAGACTGGAGCAATGCGGGGAGGCTGCGCCGATCGCTGAAGCCAGTCTGGGTAATGTATAAGTGGCTGTATCGGGGGATCAGAAGCGATCAGGGGGTTCTGGCCTCCAATACTAGCTAGCATAGTGCTAGCTAAAACTTCTGCAGGCATGCAATCTATTAATTTTATACTGGGGAACTCTAATGCTGCAAAACCTCCTGAGCGCGTAACGCTCAGGAGGTTAAAAAAAAATTGTATGTAGGTGTAATTTTACTATGTTTTTCTGCATTCCTTTCTGTTGCATACTATTAGTACGCTAAGCAGGAAGCAATTTGTGGATGTGTAAGTATCGGCTTTTGTGAATGATGCAGATCGCCGGCGCTCATTCACACTGGGACTTGGATTAATGAATGAGAATTTTTTTTTTGGCCTATAAAATTACCAGAAAATAAAGTAATTACTGAAAACCAGTATTGCCCACAAAAAGCCTTATTTGTGGCAAAAACGCCCCCAAGATATAGATCATTCACGTGTGAGAAGCAGTGATAAAGTTCTAGCCAAATGAATGGAAGGAGTGCTGACAGGTAAAATGGCTTTTGGCGTTGAGGTAAAATGGGCTGTAGGCTGAAGTGATTTAAGACCTAGTATAGACACATTTTAAAACTGCATATCATGAAAAAACATTATACGAAAAGTGAATTCAAAATTGATGTTTATATGATACAAAACTGTAATATTTAGACTGCAAGCTATCAATGGTTGCCACTTCTGCATCACAAACAGCTTTCTGTGCCATCAAACTGCCTCTCTCCTTATGCACACTTATGAGGACTAGTGCAGAGAGGAGTTCGCTACAACCACCCAAACACATCCGCAATGCAGACATCAACAGCAACATCAATAAGTGTCAGGATTCCTAGAGGGGAATCATCAGGCTGAGGGAAACCTTGGGATGCTGCAGGTGGCTTAAGGTTCCCAGAGGGAACCTAGCAGGCAAGGGGAAACCCTGGGATGCAGCAGGTGACGGGAAAGGACAGGGATCCTGGAAGGGAGCTCCTGGTCGAAGGGAAAATTCCAACAGGGGGACGACTTGGAGGGGGAGAGTGGCATGGAGACGCTGTGACTAGGGATGCAACAGCATTCTCACGGTGGGAATGAAGGACTTTTATACCCTGCCTCTCAATTAGTAAAAGGGGCAGAGAAGAGTAACGAGCTATCGTTACAATAAGCTTGCACGTGTCGGAGCATAGCATGGCTCCTTAGACATAGCTTAAAGAGAAACCATGACCAAGAATTGAACTTCATCCCAATAAGTAGCTCATAACCCCTTTTACATGAGACAACTATTTCTTTTCACAAATGGATCATCAGAGGGCTCTGTATGGCTGATCTTGTGGTGAACCCCCTCCCACAGGAAACTGTGAGGACCATGGTCCTTGAAGTTTCCTGTCTGTGAACCTTGTTGCATTGTGGGAATAGGTGTTTACAGCTCTTTCCAACTTCCAAAAAAGCAAGCAGCATCTCCTTCCACTTACCTCAACTGCCAGCAGTAAAAAATGTCACCATGTGTTAAATGACAGAATGGTAATTAGGGAGAGGAAAGCTTTTACAATGGACAAGCACTTTTTTTTTATTACATAATTTTTCACTGGCGTTCCTCTTTAAACACCAAAAAATTGCAAGCAGTAATGTTTACAAACATGCATGGGGGAGGGGGTCAAAAACATCCTTGTACAGACACACAAAGTGTTAAAACTGGTAACAGTTTAATCTTAAGAGAACAAGATAATATATAAATAGAGTATCGATTCCCCAGATTCAAATGGCCTCCCGTCTAAGGATGGTCCTGCGTAAATCTGATTGGTTGGCGAGTTTTTGCTATGCCTTGAAATTTAAAGCCTGCAATATCTCCTCTGTGTACAAAAAGTGTATAGAGACACTAGACAGGTTTCTAAGATTGCATTTGTTTTTGATTCTACTGCCTAGGCCATTATAGCATTCAAAAATTATTTTACGCAAGGCCCACATGGTGCAACCGATGTACTGCAGACTGTACAGGGGATCATGTATACTACATTACATATTTGGCAATTAATATGTTGCATTTAAAAGTTGTTGAGGTTTTTTTGGGGGGTGGGGGGAGAACACCTGACACGTCATGCACTCTACAATATCTACCCATCAAGTATCCGCATCTATAGGAGCTTTTAACACTAAGCCATATCTGAGTATGTCCAGTTCTGGGAAAAAGATCTGGAGCCCAAAGCTTCGGGTCTGCATGTAAAACTGGAAGGTACTTGGCAACAACTTCAGTAACTTTCTGATACTCCAGGATATAAGTAGTCATGAAGGTAACCTTGTTATCACTGTCTTGCCTACGAACTCCTCCTCCAAGTAATTAATCCCTATTTTTGTTAACCCCCTGGGCGTTATGATTTTTTCCGGATTTTAGGGTTTAAAAGCGGTGCAATTTTTTTGCACCCTTTCAGACCCTAAAACCTGGACAAAAAAAATCATGCTGTCAGGGAGATCTGCAGCAGTTCCAGAAATCACTCACCTCCCTGGCTCCAGCGCTGCAGTTTTCCTTCCATCCTCCGGATGGCGCTGCAAGTCTAAAGTGAGATTACAGGCTGTCGTCATAACGACAGTCTGCGATCTCACCAGGAGGAAGCAGAGCCTCAGAGGAGATGAAGAAGAATGGCGGCCGATGTCTGGATCCCTGTGAGGTTTGTAGAAACGCTCCCGCTGCGCGCATTGCTCTGCATATAGCCTCCAGCGTCTACATCCGAGCAGAGGTCGAGATTAACGTTCTGAATAGTGCCAAGGAGGTTAAGGCTGTCTGGTGGGCTCTCTCTATCTGGTCTCTACTGTAGCCTCTTTCAAAGAGGCATTCAAGGACCATTTCCTATTACTCCTCCAGATTATCTGATTGGAACAATTCCTCATCACCCCAGTCATTTCCCCAACTGAAATAACACTGTGTTTTTTCGAGGGTTGCCAAGGGCTTTGAATTACCATATTTTCTTTCTTTTTTGTCCCTATTCTTTCTGTCACGGAAGAGCCACATAACATCACACCCAAATATAAAATGTTTGCAATATCATGAATCGCAGTGAAAGAAAAATTTAATTTTTGGAATTAGTTTCCCAGAAAATCCCCAAGAACCTCCCTGGGACCCCTCCAAAACAGCAGCAGATCTGTATCTACTATACCAATAAACATAACCTGAAAAGGGGTTTTCACCTCCAATGATGCAGAGGTCCTTCCACCAACCCATGTAGAGTTTGGCAAGTGAGGGGGAAAATGTAGCCCCATAGAAGCTCCGCATCTCTGGAGGTAGCATGTGGATTTCAGCTTAAAGTGACTCCGAGCTCAGAGTAAAAATAAAATTTGAACTTACCCGGGGCTTTCTCCATCCCAGCCCTGGTTGGGACGTCCCACGCTGGCCTCCTGGCTCTTCTCCCGGCGGCTGTCCGCATAGCGCGGACAGGCCGGTCCCCCGGGCGACACTGGTGAGTGTCGGGCCTTCTCCTTCCGTATACGTCGCGAATGACGTCACGCCGGCCACCGCGTGTCATGACGGCCGCCGGCGTGACAGCACGGCGCATGCGCGGTTTAATCGCACATGCGCCGTGCTGTCACCCCGGCCGCCGTCATGACGCGCGGCGGCCGGCGTGTGACGTCATTCGTGACGTATACGGAAGGAGAAGGCCCGACACTCGCCAGTGTCGCCAGGGGGACCGGCCTGTCCGCGCTATGCGGACAGCCGCCGGGAGAAGAGCCAGGAGGCCGGCGTGGGACGTCCCGACCAGGGCTGGGATGGAGAAAGCCCCGGGTAAGTTCAAATTTTATTTTTACTCTGAGCTCGGAGTCCCTTTAAAGTGGACTCAAATTAAAAATTAAAAATACAAGATTTCAGAAACAAAATCTATTTTCTAAATTTATAATGATAAATGGCAGCCTTTTTTTTCAGCTGCCTGATGACAAATATAAAATATTTGGAACCCCTCCCTTCCTTTCAAATTGCCTGGATTTTCCCGGCAAACTGGTGGAGTAGATGGTGTCCGGCAATGGAGGAATTGCTAATGGCTGCCCCCAGTATAACCCTAGCTATGAAAAGAGAAGGGTGAAAAGCATGCACTGAAATGATCATAGGTTTGAAGGAGTGTTTATTTATCTTTGTATGTGTCAGAGTGGTGCAACTAAATATTTTGAATTAAAAAAATGTTTGGTTTGGGTCCGCTTTAAAGGGACACTTAAGTCAAACAAAAAAAATGAGTTTTACTCACCTAGGGCTTCCAATAGCCCCCTGCAGCTGTCCGGTGCCCTCGCCGTCTCCCTCCGATCCTCCTGGCCCCGCCGGCAGCCACTTCCTGTTTCGGTGACAGGAGCTGACAGGCTGGGGACGCGAGTGATTCTTCGCGTTCCCAGACACATTAGCACCCTCTATGCTGCTATATGGTATATGATATGCTATAGCAGCATAGATGGCGCTATTGTGGCCAGGAACGCGAAGAATCACTTGCGTCCCCAGCCTGTCAGCTCCTGTCACCGAAACAGGAAGTGGCTGCCGGTGGGGCCAGGAGGATCGGAGGGAGACGGCGAGGGCACCGGACAGCTGCAGGGGCTATTGGAAGCCCCAGGTGAGTAAAACTCATTTTTTTTGTTTGACTTAAGTGTCCCTTTAAGTAAGGAGGGGAAGCAGGCTCTGTACTCTGTGCACAGCAGCCTACTTGACTGCTGACCGCTTGCAGCAAAAACTTTTGTTTTTATATTGGTTAACCTTAAGTTTTTTTTTTTTTTTGGCTTTGTTTTTTTTTTTAAACCAAAAGGGTATTTATTAAGCATAATGTGGTCAAACCACACAGCAAATAGATATAGATATAGATATCTATCTATCTATCTATCTATCTATCTATCTATCTATCTATCTATCTATCTATCATCTATATCTAAGACAGCAGAGACCAGGGGACTCGCGCCGGCCGGAGCAGGTAATGTATACCCGCTGTATTGCGTCGGGCATTTGAACGCCGCTATTGACGCACTCCCAACCCGTCGGCGGTCGAGAAAAATCTTCTGCACGGACGGATCAACAGGGATCGATGGGAACTATCAATTTCGGACGGAATCGATCGTTCTGTCAGCGGTGTGTGCAGCGATTTCACAGCCGATTTGAAAACTGTGATCGCATCGGCTGTATATCGGCGGGAAAATCGTTAGGTGTATGGGCCCCTTAAGGCTTATACAAATGGCACAACTCCTCATCTAATCTACCAGTATGCCTGGCCCATAGTAGTTCAGAGAAGAGAATTTACTTTCCCTGATTTGCACTAAGCCCTATCTTTCCACTTGTCCCACACTAAATGAAATTGTTGGACCTCTTTTTTTTTTTTTAATGAATATATACCAATTTTTTTAAAGGGTAGACCCTTGTCTAGATATTTGACCCAGCACGAAAACAGTGGAGCATCAGGAGAAAGCCATTTCAGAGTGATTTCTTGCCTCCATGCAAATAGAGCTTCATGGATAAACGTCTTGGCATTATGATGTAGTCCGTCATCCTGTATCACACTTAGAATACAGAGTAGGGAGAATGGACTGCATATTTGCATTCAGTAAGGTGTTATGAATTCACACATATGAAACATGAGTATTACGCTGTCAAGTTTAACTGAGAACCTGTATTCCTCAGGGTTCTTTGGTCCTCTCCTTTGAACTCTAGCCAGCAGTGTTGAATATAGAAGAGGGCTGAGTTTTGTCAAAGTTGACGGATGCTTTTTGTCAGTAGCGTGCTGATAAGCTCAGGAGGACCTTTTTGATCAAAGCTGAGCGCTAAAAAGCTTATTACTGGGCAGCACGGTGGCGTAGTGGTTAGCTCTCTCGCCTTGCAGCGCTGGGTCCCTGGTTCGAATCCCAGTCAGGGAACTATCTGCAAAGAGTTTCTATGTTCTCTCCGTGTCTGAGTGGGTTTCCTCCGGGCACTCCGGTTTCCTCCCACATTCCAAAAACATACGGATAAGTTAATTGGATCCCCCTAAAATTGGCCCTAGACTACAGTACTTACACTACATAATATAGATATATGGCAATGGTAGGGATTAGATTGTGAGCTCCTTTGAGGGACAGTTAGCGACAAGACAATATACATATATACACTGTACAGCGCTGCGTAATATGTCGGCGCTATATAAATACATAATAATAATAATAATAATAATAATTACTGTGTCCTGGCTGTTGTAATCCTGTAATGAAATATAATGCATTCGATATTGAAAAAATAGCGAAGGTGTCACAAGTGTGTATATATAAATCTTTTTTTTTTTTTTTTTTTTTTTTTTTTTCCATCCCACAGACCACACTACACACTGAAAGGAAGAATCTAACAGGGATGGCGAGTATGGAAAATGGACAAAATGTATCTGAACAGCCGGTAACTTCAATTTTCATTTTTTTAAAATGATCTGTAAGGGTAATCTTAATAACTAACATTCAAATATCATGGTTCAATGTTTCTAGCTGTTTTGAAAGAGTTTTCTTAGAAGAAACAGAATTAACGATAATTTCATAAAAAATTGCTCTGGTTTAAAGATGAGTGAATTCACTTGAGCGATTACATATCTGTGTCGCACTGGATGGTTTTGCATTTGTGAAGAGCTTTGGACATAATCTAAAGCCCCGTCTACACGGGGAGATGTTGTGGCGATCGGCGGCCTCTTGCGCGTCCCCGCCGCCCGCGCGTGTGCAGCATTTGATTCCCCGCTGGCGCCGCTTATCTTCCGCTCGATTCCCGGCCATTGTCCCCTCGCAGGGAGCGAGCAGGGAATCGGCGGAAGCAAGATCCGTCCTGCCGGATCTTATCAATCGAGCCGCATTAGCGGCTCGATTGATAAGGAGAGTCGCGGCCGCATCTACGTGTGTAGTGCGGCTTAAGGTGTACTGGTTTGCTGGAATTATTTTGGATGACTTTAGTCAGCATGAAGTGAAATTAAACTGATGAGATATGCAATTATTTCTAAAGAACTAATCCTAAATTGAATTTATCCTTAAACAGGAACTTCAAACTAAACAAACATACTGTCATTAAGTTTCATTAGTTATGTAAATTAAAATAGGTAATATACTGTATTTTTCGGACTATAAAACGCTCCTGACCAAAAGACGCATCTAGATTTAGAGGACTAAAACAAGGGGGAAAAAAATACTAAACCTGGTGCAGCCAAGGCACTCTGGAGAAGCTGTGGGCAAGGCTTGTTTAGTTTATAAGGAATTCGAGTATTAAAACAAAAAAGTATTTGGCTTGAGGAATGCCCTATAAACTATATGAACGGAACACAATTATGCAATGAGTAAAAGTTTATCTCTGATCCATTTTAAAGTATAAATATAGGGACTAAAGGCCCGTACACACCTGACTAGTCCATATCTTCATAGGGGATTCTCAGCAAGGCTGATATTCCGGAAAAAGGATTTAAGCATTGATGCTGGCCAGCTTCCCTGCTCCACACAGTTTTTTGGCAGTTGAACAGAGCAACTGCCATTCACTAAGTGCTTTTGAAAATAATTATATTCCTGAGAATTCCCTATAAAGCGATGGGCTAGTCCAAAACCTGTCACTTCTGTCAGATTTCTACTACCTACTGTAAGTGACAGCAACATAGGAGAAAAATAATTTATGGCTTATTTTACTCTGGAAAAAATGTACTTCTTATTTGTATATGTTTGCACATATATTAACCACTTCAGGACCACAGTCTTTCTACCCCTTAAAGGGACACTTAAGTCAAACACAAAAAATGAGTTTTACTCACCTGGGGCTTCCAATAGCCCGCTGCAGCTGTCCGTTGCCATCGCCATCTCCCTCCGATCTTCCTGGCCCCGCCGGCAGCCACTTCCTGTTTCGCTGACAGGAGCTGACAGGCTGGGGACGCGAGTGATTCTTCGCGTTCCTGGCCACAATAGCGCCATCTATGCTGCTATAGCATATATCATATACCATATAGCAGCATAGAGGGTGCTAATGTGTCTGGGAACGCGAAGAATCACTCGCGTCCTCAGCCTGTCAGCTCCTGTCACCGAAACAGAAAGTGGCTGCTGGCGGGGCCAGGAGGATCGGAGGGAGACAGCGAGGGCACCGGACAGCTGCAGGGGGCTATTGGAAGCCCTAGGTGAGTAAAACTCATTTTTTTTTGTTTGACTTAAGTGTCCCTTTAAGGACCAGGCACTTTTTTTCCATTCAGACCACTGCAGCTTTCACGGTTTATTGCTCGGTCATACAACCTACCACCTAAATGAATTTTACCTCCTTTTCTTGTCACTAATAAAGCTTTCTTTTGATGCTATTTGATTGCTCCTGCGATTTTTACTTTTTATTATATTCATCAAAAAAGACATGAATTTTGGCAAAAAAATGATTTTTTTTTTACTTTCTGTGCTGACATTTTTCAAATAAAGTAAAATTTCTGTATACATGCAGCGCGAAAAATGTGGACAAACATGTTTTTGATTAAAAAAACCCATTCAGTGTATATTTATTGGTTTGGGTAAAAGTTATAGCGTTTACAAACTATGGTGCCAAAAGTGAATTTTCCCATTTTCAAGCATCTCTGACTTTTCTGCGCACCTGTCAGGTTTCATGAGGGGCTAAAATTCCAGGATAGTACAAATACCCCCCAAATGACCCCATTTTGGAAAGAAGACATCCCAAAGTATTCAGTGAGAGGCATGGTGAGTTCATAGAAGATTTTATTTTTTGTCACAAGTTAGCGGAAAATGACACTTTCTGACAAAAAAAAGAAAAAAAAAAAAGTTTCCATTTCTTCTAACTTGCAACAAAAAAAAATGAAATCTGCCACGGACTCACTATGCTCCTCTCTGAATACCTTGAAGTGTCTACTTTCCAAAATGGGGTCATTTGTGGGGTGTGTTCACTGTCCTGGCATTTTGGGGGGTGCCTAATTGTAAGCACCCCTGTAAAGCCTAAAGATGCTCATTGGACTTTTGGCCCCTTAGCGCAGTTAGGCTGCAAAAAAGTGCCACACGTGGTATTGCCGTACTCAGGAGAAGTAGTATAATGTGTTTTGGGGTGTATTTTTACACATACCCATGCTGGGTGGGAGAAATATCTCCATAAATGACAATTGTTTTATTTTTTTTACACACAATTGTCTATTTATAGAGATATTTCTGCCACTCAGCATGGGTATGTGGAAAAATACACCCCAAAACACATTATACTACTTCTCCTGAGTACGGCGATACCACATGTGTGGCACTTTTTTGCACCCTAACTGCGCTAAGGGGCCCAAAGTTCAATTAGTACCTTTAGGATTTCACAGGTCATTTTGAGAAATTTCGTTTCAAGACTACTCCTCACGGTTTAGGGCCCCTAAAATGCCAGGACAGTATAGGAACCCCACAAATTACCCCATTTTAGAAAGAAGACACCCCAAGGTATTCCGTTAGGAGGATGGTGAGTTCATAGATTTTTTTTTTTTTTGTCACAAGTTAGCGGAAATTGATTTTAATTGTTTTTTTTCACAAAGTGTCATTTTCCGCTAACTTGTGACAAAAAATAAAATCTTCTATGAACTCACCATACTCCTAACGGAATACCTTGGGGTGTCTTCTTTCTAAAATGGGGTCATTTGTGGGGTTCCTATACTGCCCTGGCATTTTAGGGGCCCTAAACCGTGAGGAGTAGTCTTGAAACCAAATGTCGCAAAATGACCTGTGAAACCCTAAAGGTACTCATTGGACTTTGGGCCTCTTAGCGCACTTAGGGTGCAAAAAAGTGCCACACATGTGGTACCGCCGTACTCAGGAGAAGTAGTATAATGTGTTTTGGGGTGTATTTTTACACATACCCATGCTGGGTGGGAGAAATATCTCTGTAAATGACAATTGTTTGATTTTTTTTTTTACACACAATTGTCCTTTTACAGAGAGATTTCTCCCACCCAGCATGGGTATGTGTAAAAATACACCCCAAAACACAATATACTAATATACTACTTCTTCTGAGTACGGCGATACCACATGTGTGACACTTTTTTGCAACCTAGGTGCGCTAAGGGGCCTAACGTCCTATTCACAGGTCATTTTGAGGTCTTTGGATTCTAGACTACTGCTCACGGTTTAGGGCCCCTTAAATGCCAGGGCAGTATAGGAACCCCACAAGTGACCCCATTTTAGAAAGAAGACACCCCAAGGTATTCTGTTAGGAGTATGGTGAGTTCATAGAAGATTTTTTTTTTTTTTTGTCACAAGTTAGCGGAAAATGACACTTTGTGAAAAAAAAAATACATATCAATTTCCGCTAACTTGTGACAAAAAATAAAATCTTCTATGAACTCACCATACTCCTAACAGAATACCTTGGGGTGTCTTCTTTCTAAAATGGGGTCACTTGTGGGGTTCCTATACTGCCCTGGCATTTTACGGGCCCAAAACTGTGAGTAGTCTGGAAACCAAATTTCTCAAAATGACTGATCAGGGGTATAAGCATCTGCAAATTTTGATGACAGGTGGTCTATGAGGGGGCAAATTTTGTGGAACCGGTCATAAGCAGGGTGGCCTCTTAGATGACAGGATGTTTTGGGCCTGATCTGATGGATAGGAGTGCTAGGGGTGACAGGAGGTGATTGATGGGTGTCTCAGGGGGCGGTTAGAGGGGAAAATAGATGCAATCAATGCACTGGGGAGGTGATCGGAAGGGGGTCTGAGGGGGACCTGAGGGTTTGGCCGAGTGATCAGGAGCCCACACGGGGCAAATTAGGGCCTGATCTGATGGGTAGGTGTGCTAGGGGGTGACAGGAGGTGATTGATGGGTGTCTCAAGGTGTGATTAGAGGGGGGAAATAGATGCAAGCAATGCACTAGCGAGGTGATCAGGGCTGGGGTCTGAGGACGTTCTGAGGTGTGGGCGGGTGATTGGGTGCCCGCAAGGGGCAGATTAGGGTCTAATCTGATGGGTAACCGTGACAGGTGGTGATAGGGGGTGATTGATGGGTAATTAGTGGGTGTTTAGAGGAGAGAAGAGATGTAAACACTGCACTTGGGAGGTGATCTGATGTCGGATCTGCGGGCGATCTATTGGTGTGGGTGGGTGATCAGATTGCCCGCAAGGGGCAGGTTAGGGGCTGATTGATGGGTGGCAGTGACAGGGGGTGATTGATGGGTGGCAGTGACAGGGGGTGATTGATAGGTGATTGACAGGTGATCAGTGGGTTATTACAGGGAATAACAGATGTAAATATTGCACTGGCGAATTGATAAAGGGGGGTCTGAGGGCAATCTGAGCGTGTGGGCGGGTGATTGGGTGCCCGCAAGGGGTAGATTAGGGTCTAATCTGATGGGTAACAGTGACAGGTGGTGATAGGGGGTGATTGATAGGTGATTGATGGGTAATTAGTGGGTGTTTAGAGGAGAGAATAGATGTAAACAATGGATTTGGGAGGTGATCTGATGTCGCTCTGCGGGCGATCTATTGGTGTTGGTGGGTGATCAGATTGCCCGCAAGGGGCAGGTTAGGGGCTGATTGATGGGTAGCAGAGACAGGGGGTGATTGACTGGTGATTGACGGGTGATTGACAGGTGATTGACAGGTGATCAGGGGGGATAGATGCATACAGTACACGGGGGAGGAGTCTGGGGGGGTGTCTGGGGAGAATCTGAGGGGTGGGGGGGGTGATCAGGAGGGGGCAGTGGGCAGGGGGGGGGATAAAAAAAAAATAGCGTTGACAGATAGTGACAGGGAGTGATTGATGGGTGATTAGGGGGGTGACTGGGTGCAAACAGTGGTCTGGGGGGTGGGCAGGGGGGGGTCTGAGGGATGCTGTGGGCGATCAGGGGGCAGGGGGAGGGAAATCAGTGTGCTTGGGTGCAGACTAGGGTGGCTGCAGCCTGCCCTGGTGGTCCCTCGGACACTGGGACCACCAGGGCAGGAGGCAGCCAGTATAATAGGCTTTGTATACATTACAAAGCCTATTATACAATGTAAGTGCGGCGATCCGGGTGCTAGTAACCCGCCGGCGCTTCCGAACGGCCGGCGGGTTACTATGAGCGGTGGGCGGAGCCAGTCCCCGGCGGCTGATCGCGTCACGAATGACGCGATCGCCGCATAACCACTCCCGCAGCCGCCCCCGCCGATGGGCGTATTGCGGTCGTTTGGGCCCGGACTTTGCCGCCGCCCATCGGCTGGGGGCGGTCCTTAAGTGGTTAAATTTTACAGTTTTTCGCTGTAGAGCCCCTTAGCCGATAGCGACCACCTCAGTCGATCAGGCGTATGCACGGCAACCCACAAGTGATCCGCCCAACCCCAGCGACGCTGATGCCATTGTTCACAGCAGTCCCCCACCCTCCGACGTCGCGCAGATGCTGCTTGTGATACCTCCAGCCCCTGGCAGCCGATATGTCCCTCGCCGCAGTTCTGCTCCCATCCGGTGGCCTGGGGTCCCCTCCTTTGCAGATGCCGACCAGCATCTTCTGCCACTCACGACCACGCTCACGTAGCCTGGAGCAGTCCGTGCAGATGCAGAAGATGCTAACCTGGCGAGGTCGGTACCTGCAATTGAGGGGACCCCAGGCCACCGGCTGGGAGCGGAGCTATGGCGAGGGACAGACTGCCAGGGGCTGGAGGAAGCCCCAGGTAAGTAGGGTTTTTTTTTTCTCCTCGGATCTTCCCTTTTTTAAAGTGCAACTGTCAGGCATAAAATCAATTCTTTATTTTTATCTGGTAAACAAGTAATAGGGATGCTAACCAGGCAATCCAAAAGTTAAAGATCACTTTTTTTTCTTCTCCATAAAACTAGGGCTGTGTCACTATGGTATACGCCTTATCCTCAGACACAGGCATGAAGACCTTAGCTTCCCTACATGAACATAAACAGCTCCCCCCTACTGAAAGGTTTCGATACCTGCAGATCTCACATTTTGTTAAAACTCACCTTTCCTATACGGACTCCCCTCTGACTAGAACCCCATTTGAGCATATCTGTGCCTCCGATCCGCTTTCTCCTGGCACCGTCTCAACCATATACAAGGCACTTTCTCATGCACAGTCTAAACACAAGCCTAAATACATTGTTGACTCGGAGAAAGACTTAAACATCTCGATAGACCCTGAAGATCTATCGGATATTTGGACCAATATCCCCAAAATCTCTATTAATGCTGACCTAGTTGAGGTTAATTACAAACTACTTTTCAGATGGTACTTGGTTCCCTCCCGTTTGGCTAAGTTTAATAGTGATATATCCCCAAACTGCTTCAGGGGTTGTAACGCTCCTGGCACTCATGACCATATTTGGTGGACATGTGCTTAAGTCCGCCGGCTCTGGCTAAGAGTGTGTACTTGGGCCTCCTCTTTAGTTAACCAACCAATACCTAGGAACCCAATTCATACCTTATTGGGCCTTCCTTACCCTAACCTTACTAAATCGCAAAATACGTTAGTAAACTATATCTTTACTGCTACCAAGTTGACGATTGCCGCAGCATGGAATTCTAGTCTCCTCTCCTTCGACCTGGTGAACAGCAGATTAAGCTGCATCCTCTTCTTCGAAAAATTACGCGCCAGACTAGAAGATAACATGACCAAATTCAACAAAATCTGGTCTTCCTTCATGGAATATCTTCTATGTGCCGACTGTAGCGCCAGGATTGGCACTGTTTAATACTCCTGGGTAACCCTAGCCTTCACTGCCCTGGTTGTTTCGTAATAGCGGACTCTCCTCGTCCCATGCTCTACTTTTCTCTCTGTCCCTACCTCTTCTTCTCTTCTCCCCCCCCTCTTCTTTCCTTACTACTTTCCTTGTTTATTGTTAGACGGGCTTTTCAGAAACCTACTCCTGCCTCCACTGGGAGACAGGTAGCATTAGCTAAACACTGAATTTGAACAAAATAAGCTATTGCTCAGCCAAAATTTTGGCTTTATGAATGAGCGAGAGATATTTTGTCGTAATTCTATCCACTATAACTATTTCCTGTATGATAAAAACAGACTGCGCTAAAAACAATGAATTGCTTTAATCAATAAAATAGGAGTTGATCTAATGATGCAGATCCAGTTGCCCTTAAATTAATGTATATGCATATACAATGGGCTAAAACATGGTAATGTAAATTAAAGACTACAAATAAAAAACTGAACTAATGCAAACCCGCTGAGAATCTAAAGTGCCGGATGCAGATTGAATTTCACTGGGCAGTAAAATAATACGCTGATATCCGGAACTAGTTTCAATTGCACATGTGCACGTTGGAGCTCAATGATATAATGTCAATGAATTCACGGTGGGGGACCCCAATAGTATTAGGAGTTAGGTATTAGTACATCCTCATAAAGAACTTCTCCAATGTGGATTTATGTCCTGAAACACACAGTGCTTAAGTTGTATGCATCTCACCCTTCCGGATCCGTGAGTCGTGTTTCAATGCTGTGTGGGGAGCCGCTCAATCCCACCAGCCCCGGCTGGTGGCTAGGTGGGAGAGTCTAGACGCAGGCTGATGTCGGGCTGTACGAGCCCGGCTCCCTTGCTGGCGGAGGCTGTGCGGGGCAGAGCACCTGGTCAGGGATGGATTCACCGCGTAGTCCTGCGGCGCTGACGTCACAGAATACAGGGGGAGGAGGTGTGGCCAAGTCACGGAGCTGTCAGCGCCGCAGGACTACGCAGTGAATCCATCCCTGACCAGGTGCTCTGCCCCGCACAGCCTCCGCCAGCAAGGGAGCCGGGCTCGTACAGCCCGACATCAGCCTGCGTCTAGACTCTCCCACCTAGCCACCGGCCGGGGCTGGTGGGATTGAGCGGCTCCCCACACAGCATTGAAACACGACTCACGGATCCGGAAGGGTGAGATGCATACAACTTAAGCACTGTGTGTTTCAGGACATAAATCCACATTGGAGAAGTTCTTTATGAGGATGTACTAATACCTAACTCCTAATACTATTGGGGTCCCCCACCGTGAATTCATTGACATTATATCATTGAGCTCCAACGTGCACATGTGCAATTGAAACTAGTTCCGGATATCAGCGTATTATTTTACTGCCCAGTGAAATTCAATCTGCATCCGGCACTTTAGATTCTCAGCGGGTTTGCATTAGTTCAGTTTTTTATTTGTAGTCTTTTTAACCACTTCCACACCATGTTATTTTATGCTGATCTGTGCAGCGTGGGCTCTCCAGCCCACAGCACAGATCAGCTAGCAGCCAGGGCGATCAGACTTCCCCCCTTTTTTCCCCACTAGGGGGATGTCCTGCTGGGGGGGTCTGATCGCCGCCGGCTGCTTGCGCTTGCGGGGGGGGGGGCTCTTCAAAGCCCCCCTCCGCAGCGCTTCCTGGCCTCCTTCCCCTTCCCTCCCTCTCCCTCCCCCTGTGAGCGGCGCAGGACGGATTTCCGTCCTGCGCCTGATGGGATAGGCTTTAGCCTATCAGATGCCGGTGATCCCCGGCCAATCAGAGGCCGGGGATCGCCGATCTCCTCTACGGCGCTGCTGCGCAGCAGCGCCGTATACATGTAAACACCGGGGAAGATCTTCCCCGTGTGTTTACATTTACCCTGCGAGCCGCCGATCGGCTCGCAGGGTGTTCACGGAGACACCCTCCGGGAACTGACATGGAACGGCCGCTCATACGAGCGGCCGTTTCCATGGTATACACTTCTGGATTCAGGGGCGTGTATATACGCTCCGAGAATCCGGAAGTGGTTAATTTACATTACCATGTTTTAGCCCATTGTATATGCATATACATTAATTTGAGGGCAACTGGATCTGCATCATTAGATCAACTCCTATTTTATTGATTAAAGCAATTCATTGTTTTTAGCGCAGTCTGTTTTTATCATTTTGCATATTTTCTTCAAGGGGTTGGGGATCCTTTGACAGACTAGCGGCTGAGTGGTGTGGGCGCTACACTAAGTGAATATATTTCCTGTATGATATAACGATGGCTATGCTCTAAGTTATCATTGTCATTTGGTTACTCCATGTATGCTGGTCAACAATACCTCTGTAACTTGACCATTATTTCTTCTACAAATGTTATTAGTGTTAAATCCTGTACATGACTATAACCTGTTCTGTAGAATGTTAATATGCTTATGCCTATACAGTCTGTGCAGATTTGTTAACTCTTTATCTTATAAAACCCAATAAAAACGATTGAAACAAAACTAGGGCTGTGGAGTCGGCACAAAAATCCTCCGACTCCTCAGTTTAGGATTCCTCCGACTCCTCTAATTTGCATATTACAATCTTGTTGATTAAAAGTATGTAACATAAAATGCATCTGTTAACTGCCAACGCTGAGGAATTTTAAAAGACAACTGGAGGGATATGGAGGCTGCCATGTTTATTCCCTTTTAAACAATACCAGTTACCTGGCTATTTGGCTGATCTTCTGCATTTAATACTTTTAGTCATAGACTAAAACTGGTCCTTGCTAAGAGTACTTGTAGAAGACAGGAACAAAAAACATCTATCAGGCCCTAGGCAATGTAACTGTGGGTACATGTAAGAGTGATGTGCAGGTACTCTGCAGGGGAATGAGACTGTTCTTCCTCTATTACACACTCTTCATGCACAATCTGAACCAGGTTTATGGGTGATAGACAACACCTCTGTGTTCAATGTGCACAACATTCTCGGTGGATTCCCTGCAGCTCTGTGAGGAGTGCATATGTAGAGTATAGTACTACTGTGTGACAAAGTAAACTTGAGACAGATTAAATTAGTTTTTTTTTTTTTTTTTTTTTTTTAATACATACCTGGGGCTTTCTCCAGCCCCCTTCAGTCTAATCAGTTCCTCGCTTTCCTCCTCCTCCTCCACCTGGATCTTCTGCTATGGGTCCAGGTACTTGAGCCAGTCTGGCGTGGTGCGCATGCACACACTCCACCGCTGGGAGCGTACTACGCCTGCGCAGCACTATTGCGCAGGTGCAGAATGCTACTGGCTGTGGAAGCGGCACGTAGCCAGATTGCGCTGACTGGCTGAATTACCAGGACTCATAGCAGAAGATCCAGGTGGCGGAGGAGGACAGTGAGGCACCGATTAACCTGAAGGGAGCTGGAAGAAGCCCCAGGTATGTATAAAACTTTTTTTTTTATTATTTTCATCTGTCTCCGGTACCCTTTAATTCGTAGTCACCAAACCAAATTTTAACATATCAAATTATTTTATTTCATGAGCAAAGGGAGTGCATACATTTGCATCAACGCAGAATTATTAGCATCTCATTGACCATCTCTATTAGTAACACAGCTACACATCCAACTTTATTCTTACAGCAGATATGTTATTTAGTACAGTCCTGGCCAAAAGTTTTGAGACTGTTAAAAATATGTTTTCACAAAGCTTGCGGCTAAACTGCTTTTAGATCTTTGTTTCAGTTGTTTATGTAATGTACTGAAATATAATCATAAGCACTTCATATGTTTCAAAGGCTTTTATTGACAATTACATGAGATTTATGCAAAGAGTATTTGCAGTGTTGGCCCTTCTTTTTCAGGACCTCTGCAATTCTGAGCATGCTCTCAATCAACTTCTGGGCCAAATCCTGACTGATAGCAACCCATTCTTTCATAATCACTTCTTTGAGATTCTTAGAATTAGTTGGTTTTTGTTTATCCACCCGCCTCTTGAGGCATGACCACAAGTTCTCAATGGGATTAAGATCTGGGGAGTTTCCAGGTCATGGACCCAAAATTTCAACGTTTTGGTCCCCGAGCCACTTAGTTATCACTTTTGCCTTATGACACGGTGCTCCATCGTGCTGGAAAATGCCCTGTTCTTCAACAAACTGTTGGATTGTTGGCAGAAGTTGCTGTTGGAGGGTGTTTTGGTACCATTCCTTATTCATGGCTGTATTTTTTTGGCAAAATTGTGAGTGAGCCCACTCTCTTGGATGAGAAGCAACCCCACACGTGAATGGTGGCAGGTGTGAGCGCATCTGCACGCACAGGGAGGCGAAGACTTTTGGAAGATGGCCTGGTGTTAAGAAGGGCAGCAAAGAAGCCACTTCTCCCCCCCCCCCCCCCAAAAAAAAAAAAAAAATCAGGGACAGATTGATCTTCTGCAGAAAGTATGGTGAATGGACTGCTGAGGACTGGGGCAAAGTCATTCTCCAATGAAGCCCCTTTCCGATTGTTTGGGGCATCTGGAAAAAGGCTTGTCAGGAGAAGAAAGGTGAGTGCTACCATCAGTCCTGTGTCATGCCAACAGTAAAGCATCCTGAGACCTTTCATGTGTGGGGTTGCTTCTCATCCAAGGGGAGTGGGCTCACTTACAATTTTGCCAAAAAAAAACCAGCCATAAATAAAGAATGGTACCAAAACACCCTCCAACGGCAACTTCTTCCAACAATCCAACAACAGTTTTGTGAAGAACAGGGCATTTTCCAGCACGATGGAGCACCGTGTTACAAGGCAAAAGTGATAACGAAGTGGCTCGGGGACCAAAACGTTGAAATTTTGGGTCCATGGCCTGGAAACTCCCCAGATCTTAATCCCATTGAGAACTTGTGGTCCTCCCTCGAGAGGCGGGTGGATAAACAAAAACCAACTCATTCTGAGAAACTCAAAGAAGTGATCATGAAAGAATGGGTTGCTATCAGTCAGGATTTGGCCCAGAAGTTGATTCTTGTTGATTAGAGCAGTTGATTAGAGTTGATGAGAGCATGCTCAGAATTGCAGAGGTCCTGAAAAAGAAGGGCCAACACTGCATAAATCTCATGTAATTGTCGATAAAAGCCTTTGAAACATATGAAGTGCTTATAATTATATTTCAATACATCACATAAAGAACTGAAAAAAAATCTAAAAGCAGTTTAGCAGCAAACTTTGTGAAAACGAATATTTTTGGCCAGGACTGTATATATAAAAGATTCCAGTGTACACATCATATATATACAGTCATAATCTAATATGTAGATCTAACTTTAAAAATACGGAGACTGCTTCATTGAAGCAGCGCAAGTAACTATTTTCTGATTGGTTTATTTCATTTTTGTGGACTAAGCACAGCTATTACTGTATATATAAATTATTTATGATTATCTGAGAAATATAACATTTTATCATTTTCTATTTTAATTACAGTTTAAATTCATTTGGAGTCAGTCGGTGCATTTTTTTTCCCGACTCCAGGTACCAAAAATTGCTCCGTCTCCTCGACTCCGACTCCACAGCCCTGCATAAAACATGATTCCCCAGTTTTCCTGGCTCTTATTTGGTACATCTGCTGCACAAAGGAAGTTGCATGGCATGCTAGGATTTCTGTTTTTCTTCGTTACTTGCCCCTCAGACATAGCTAATGCAGCCTGATTGGCTGAAGCCTCTTTCCCTCCCATTTCCCCCTCCCACCACCTCTGTTCCCCTCTAGCAAATATTTATCATGCTTTGACAATGCACTTTCTACTGCAGAGATGGGTGAGAGTGTCTGAATACTGGGAGGAGGGCGGCCAATGATACACAGACAGAGTAAGGGAAGAAATTATGTCAGGATTGGCTTCAAGATAGACAGTCAAAATAAAAATCCTAAGAAGGATTTTCTCTTTTTTACTATAGAAAAATCACTAAAATCAAAAGGGGCATCTTGTGGAATATGCCCCCTTTTGTACCTCATGCCCCCTTGTACCTCGTTTGTCTCCCTGTGTCCCCCATATGTCCGCCTCTGTCCTCGTGTCCTCCTTTGTGTCCCCCTGTGTCGTCCTCTGCATGGGCACAGAACAGGGAGTCCCCGACATTGGAGGTTTGTATTGGCAGGTGTTCACAAGTCAGGAACTCCCTGCATTTGGACTATTAAGACGCAGTGACTTTTTTAACCCACTTTTGAGGGAGAAAAGGTGAGTCTTATAGTCATAGTATGGCTGACAGCTCCTTTTTATGCTCCATTCACTTTGGCAGGTCCGTTTAGCAGATGCAATATTAACCAGTGGATCTGCTCACATTTCTTCATTAGAACGGATCAGTTTGGCATGTTCCGCTCAACAGACCGCATGTTTGGGGAAGCCGTGATAATTCTGAAACAGACGAGGCGCATTCACGCCAGGCTAATGGAACAAATCAAAAACTGATGCCAAATAAAAACTGATCTGCGTGGATCAGTTTTTTTTTTTATACTGAATAGTTTTTAATCCATTTAGAAGTACAACAAATATTAAATAAATCCATCCAGTGTGAACTGGGCCTTTATGCATATTTACTTGAGTGCTTTAACTGATAGCCTAGCCTAGATCTGTTCTCCGCATTTGATACTGTTGATCATATCCTGCTTCTCCAGACCCTCTCGACACTGGGAATCAAGGGCCTAGTACAGTGATGGCTAACCTTGGCACACCAGCTGTGGTGGAACTACAAGTCCCATGAGGCATTGCAATACTCTGACAGCTCTAAGCATAACTCTGGGAGGCAGAGGCATGATGGGATTTGTAGTTTTGTCACAGCTGGTGTGCCAAGGATAGCCATCACTGGCCTAGTACATTCCTAGATCAACTCTTACCTGTTTGGGCGTTGCTTCTCTGTCTCCTACGCCAATACCGGCTCTTCTCCACGCACATTGTCTGTGGGAGTACCACAAGTCTCCTTCCTTGGACCCCTCGTCTTTTCCATTTACAGTCAGTCTTGGACAAGTAAGCTCTTTTGGCTTTCAATATCACCTCTATGCTGATGATATCCAAATTGTATTGTTCTGACCCTGACCTCTCCACACTACTATCTAAAGTCACTGACTGTTTATCCGCTATAGCTACATTCATAGCATCCCTATTCATTAAGCTCAACATGAGCAAAAAGGAGATTGTTACATTTCCACCTTCACTCTCTGTTCCACCTCCCATAGTCACAATCCATGTAGACAACACTCCAATAACCAACTCCTAAAGCTCACTGTCTGTGGATAATTCTGGACTCTGAGCACTCATTTATCCAGTTCGGCCTATCTGGACGAGCTTCCTCGTCCAGATAGGCACTGGTGCTGCCGCCAGCTCCCGCTGCCCGCCGCTAGCCCCCCGATCAGTGAATGGGAATATAATTCCCATTCACCGATCTAACTTCCCCGCAGAAATACCGACGCTTTCTCTCCAGAGAGCGCGGTATTTCTGCCCCCAGGAAACAACTCCTCAGCATTTTAGTTCCTAGATGCGAGCTGGTTCGCATCTAGGACTTTTTTCACTGTGGCCATCTTGTGGCCAAATAGTAAACTGCACCCAGATACATTTTTGATTAAAAAAAAACATTATTTTACATTTAAAATTAGCAGTTTCCCTCCCACACCAAAAATTACCCACATACACTTTTTTTATTAAATAAAAAAAAAAAAAAAAAAAAAAAAAAAATTAAAAAAAAAAAAAAAAAAAAAAAAAACAGTTACCCAAGGGTCTGAACTTTTTAAATATGCATGTCAAGAGAATGTTATTATATTATTTAAAATTATAAGCTTATAAATAGTGATGGACGCAAATTGAAAAAATGCACCTTTATTTCTAAATGAAATATCGGCACCATAAATTGTGATAGGGACATCGTTTAAATGGTGTAATAACCGGGACAGATGGGCAAATAAAATACATGCGTTTTAATTACGGTAGCGTATATTAATTTCAAACTATAATGGCCAAAAACTGAGAAATAATGAATTTTTTCCGTTTTTTTTCTTATTCTTCCTGTTAAAATGCATTTACAGTAAAGTGGCTCTTAGCAAAATGTATCACCCACAAAAAGCCTAATTGATGGCGGAAAAAACAAGCTATAGATCAATTCATTGTGATAAGTAGCAATAAAGTTATAGGCGAATGAATGGGAGGTGAACGTTGCTCGGATGCATGAGATTTTCGGCACTGCGGCGCTGAACCGGTTAAACCACATATCAACACATTAACTACCTGCTGCTACTTCCATCTCAAAAAAATTTCCAGAATCCGTCCCTTCCTCTCACAAGAGGCAACCAAAATGCTTGTACATGTTTTAATCCTATCTTGTCTTGACTACTGTGAAACCCTAATCTATGGTTTACCAAAAAGCAGACTGACATTTCTCCAGTCCCTACTAAACTCTGCTGCCCTTCTCATCCACCTCTCTTCCAGATCATCTCTGCCAATCTCTCCATTGGTTACCAATTACCCAAAGGATCCAGTTTAAACTTCTCACACTTGCATACAAAGGTCTACACAAGCTGTCTCCCCTTCATATATTTCCTCTTTAATCTGCAGAGACCTCCCTGCCCAGATCCTTCCTCACTGGAGACCCTTTTGTCCTCTATCCTGGTCACCTCCTCTCACTCTCACATCCAGCACTTCTCACGGGCTGCCCCTCTCCTTTGGAACTCTCTCCCATAGCCTGTTTGTCATGCTCTGAGCCTGGAAGCCTTCAAATGTACTCTGAAAACACACCTATTCAGACAAGCCTATCATTTGCTATAGGTAGCATTAAAGCAGGATTAGCCATACTATGCCAGGGAAACACACACTCACACTCACTCAAAACCCCTAGCATGCAACTGAATGGCAATGGCTATTAAAGTGGATCCGAGATGAACTTTTGCTCATTGCATAATCGTGTTCCTTTCCTATTGTTTATAGGGCTTTCCTCAAGCCAAATTTTTTTTTTTTTTGTTTTTGTTTTAATGCTCTAATTCCCTATAAACTAAATAAACTACTCCCACAGGTTTTCAGAGAGCCAAGGGACTTTCAGACAGTAGCAAGGGCTCATGGGAGCCCAGTCTGGGCAGGAGGGGGAGGTATTACTAGCCAGAGATTTCAGAGGCAGTGGGGAGGAGGAGGGGGGATTTGTTTTCTTTGCTCAAGATACAGATAAGCCTGCATCTGTGTAATGTTTACAAACATGTCTGCTGTCATTGTATCACAGGAAGAAATATTTTTATTCTACTAAAGCTGTTTGCAGTTAGATTTGCTGTGTAAACTATCTAAACTTTAGCTAAGATATATCGACAAGTTACTTGTTATAATTAGTTTTTCATCTCGGATCCGCTTTAAAGGGCCTGTGCTCCTAAGGTATTTGATAACTCTAAACCAGGGCTGCCCAATAGGTCGATCGCGTTCTACCGGTAGATCGCGACCGCCTTCCCGGTAGCCGCGTCTCATTAAATGTTGCGGCCGGCAGCTATATATCATCACGTTTTGCTGCCGGCCAATAAGGATGCAGGGGTAGAGAGAGGTGGCGAGGAGAGAGGGAGGCGAGAGGCGGCGCGGCGGCGACGTCATGGCTGGGGGCGGTTACAAGCAGTGCGTGCTGAGGGTCTGGACTACGGCGTGAATGGATTAGTATCTGCAGTACCCCTGATCACCTTCACCCAGGTAACCGGATGCCAAGCGCTGCCAGTTTCCTTCACTGAAGTATGTGACTTGCCCTCTGTGGATTCTTATCATGCAAATATGCAAGATCTTGTTTGCTAAGCACCATCGAGAGGTGCTTCTGTGCTGAATTGCCTGTTTTTATGCCTTTGGAAAAGTAAATGATTGAAGCCTGAAGGGTCTGATTTTGGAGAGAACGACTGGTAGATAGTTTGAACTTTTACCACTTGCATTACAGTTAGGTGAAGCTGTGTTAGATTTTTGAGGTGTGTAGTCTTCGGGGTGTAAGTTGCACACATGTTTCGACAAGACTGTAATTTAAGATCGAGTGGATTTTGTGAAATTTGTTACCCAAGTAGGATTTTTAGAATGTGTTAACAGCTCTTTAAGTGTTGTCTTTTGGTGTTGCCAAATGTTCCTGATGGTCTTGTTGTCCCTGGCAACTTTTCTGCTCAGGTAAATTATAGGTTTTAGATTTAAGGGGGATTTGGCACAGAGAAAATAAAGTAAACCGAAAAAACAAATCGTGGATCTGCAAGGTCTTCCAGATGATCCCTGGTCAGGTATTCAGGTAGCCATGACGCTGCCGTCTGCCCCATAGCCTGCCAGAGCGCTCCTGGACCCTGAGCCGCCGAATTGAGGTAGCTATATACTACCTCCTATACTGCGGCACGTATACCTGGCTAACCTATACTGCGGGCACGTATACCTGGCTAACCTATACTGAGGGCACGTATGCCTGGCTAACCTATACTGCGGGCACATATACCTGGCTAACCTATACTACGGGCACGTATACCTGGCTAACCTATACTGAGGGCACGTATGCCTGGCTAACCTATACTGAGGGCATGTATGCCTGGCTAACCTATACTGAGGGCATGTATGCCTGGCTAACCTATACTGAGGGCATGTATGCCTGGCTAACCTATACTGCGGGCACGTATACCTGGCTAACCTATACTGCGGGCACGTATACCTGGCTAACCTATACTGCGGGCACGTATACCTGGCTAACCTATACTGCGGGCACGTATGCCTGGCTAACCTATACTGAGGGCACGTATGCCTGGCTAACCTATACTGCGGGCACGTATGCCTGGCTAACCTATACTGCGGGCACGTATACCTGGCTAACCTATACTGCGGGCACGTATACCTGGCTAACCTATACTGCGGGCACGTATACCTGGCTAACCTATACTGATGGCACGTATACCTGGCTAACCTATACGGTGGGGGGGGGGGGGGGGCGCTGCGCTAAGCGTAGCATTTGAAACATTGGTAGATCTCCTGGCCTCGGCAAATTTTAAAGTAGCTCGCGACCCGAAAAAGTATGGGCACCCCTGCTCTAAACCATAACAACAGAAAAAGTTTTGAATGCAGTATTAGCATCTTTATCACTTAACCACCCTGGCGTTCTATTAACTGCGCTAGGGTGGTGGCGCAGCAGTTTTTTTTTTTTTTTTAATTCATGTAGCTAGCCTAGCGCTAGCTACATCATGCCCCCCCCTCCCTGCGGCGTCTGTGCGTATTGCTCGATCGCCGCCGGCGCGTACCCACGTGCGTTACGCGGCGGGTAGCGGCGCATCGGCGGCGAGCGGCAGTGATCGTCATCAACACGCAAAGTGCTTGCTGCGTGTTTTAAAAAAAAAATTGTGAAAACCGGCCCAGCGGGGCCTGAGTGGCACCCTCCGGCGGTCATGGACGAGCTGAGCTCGTCCATACCGCCAAGGAGGTTAATGTATTCAGACCAGTTGCTGTTGACATTTGATTTTTATGGTGACAATCCCGCTTTAAAGGTTCACTGCCTTACCCATTAACCCATTAATCTCCTTCCCTATTGTTTCCTCCTCACTATCCTCTAGATTGGAGGCCCGCATTGTTTCTCATACTGCTGTAATTTTACCATATGAACATGTACCAACTATAGAAATATCTCAAACTATACATTAACTATGTACAGTGGGATGCGAAAGTTTGGGCAACCTTGTTAATCGTCATGGTTTTTCTGAATAAATTGTTGGTTGTTACAATAAAAAAGTCAGTTAAATATATCATATAGGAGACACACACAGTGATATTTGAGAAGTGAAATGAAGATTTATTGGCTTTACAGAAAGTGTGCATTGTTTAAAGAGAACCCGAGGTGGGATTTAATGATGTTAGTGGGGCACAGAGGCTGGTTGTGCACACTAACACCAGCCTCCGTTGCCACATGGTGTGCCTCCAGGACCCCCCTGCGCGCCGCAATACCCCCCCGCAGTGCTAGCGACACACAGCGTTTCGCCAGCACAATGTTTACCTATACGCTGTCTGTTAGCGCTGCTCCCCCGCCTCCTCTGTATCGGCGCTACCCGCCTGCGTCCCTTCCCTCCCGCTGATTGGAGGGAAGGGACGCGAGCGGGTAGCGCCGATACGGGGGAGTGGCGCTGACTGACAGGGCATAGGTAAACATTGTGCTGGCGACGTGCTGTCGCTAACACTGCGGAGGGTATAGCGGCGCGCAGTGGGGTCCTGGAGGCACACCATGGGGCAACGGAGGCTGGTGTTAGTGTGCACAACCAGCCTCTGTGCCCCACTAACATCATTAAATCCCTTCTCGGGTTCTCTTTAAACAAAATTAGGCAGGTGCATAGATGTGGGCACCACAAAAAATAAATGAAATCAATATTTAGTAGATCCTCCTTTTTGCAGATATTACAGCCTCTAAACGCTTCCTGTAGGTTCCAATGAGAGTTTGGTTGAAGGTTTTTTGGACCAGTCCTCTTTACAAAACATCTCTAGTTCATTCAGGTTTGATGGCTTCCGAGCATGGACAGCTCTCTTTAACTCGCACCACAGATTTTCAATTCTATTCAGGTCTGGGTACTGAGCTGGCCATTCCAGAACGTCAAAAAACAATTTTAATAAAGAACCTAATGGTTGGTGAAAAAGTACTATCAAAATTTTTTTGAGTATTTTCTTGCTTGCTGGTGGTTTTAAAAAGATATTTTATGACAAGGTGTGAAAATTTCACCTAGGAGAAAACTCAGAAGAAAAAGGGAATTGCATATGGTTTCTAGATTCTTAACCATTACAGTGTGTGGGGGGGAGGGGGGGGTGAGAATAAAAAGGAACACAGGTTAGTTCTGTGTAGCATTGGAACTGTATATACACATAATTTTACATTTCAGGTACTTAAACCATAAACATTTCATGTACACCATTGATCAAGGCCAATTGGGTTCTTCCATCTGTCATTATGTTGATTAAAAAAAACCTGTTGTGTGGTAATAAATGGCTTTGCCAACCCACTAACTATGAATTATCGAGAACATTTTGGTCAGTCATTAAAAAAAAAAACCCACAAGTTCTGCCAGGGTAAGTAAGCTTATGAGCTCAAATGTATGCACTGTACTGTGTGAACAATATTTCAGAAAATCAATTTAGTGGAATATTTTGTGTATAGAGCATTTTATTTCCTTGAAACCATGTTGTTTCTTGTGCCGAAAGTTTGGTAAAATGGGATTTTGTCTTTTTTTTTTTTTTTTTTTTTCTTCATGTCCATGAGTCATTACTGTGATTAATCCCAGAGTGTATCATTTACCCTCAAAACATGTACAGTGCTCTGATAATAGCTTTAGAAGATATAGCAGAGTTTGAAATTTGATGTGGATAGCTACAGTTTTTGCTGATAAACTATATGTCCTTCTGTCGTATATCAAAACCATGCAGCATATTATTAAGTACATTGGAAATCCTGTACGCTGAATCCTATTTGACATGTGGCTCAGACCTTTTTTATTATTATTTCCTATTGCTGCTGTATTTCTCCTGTTGATGTGAAGTCAGTGTCATGTTTTCATTTAAGATGTGGGACACTGATTTGTGCATTGCTGCTCTACTGCCGTTCATCCTAATTTTCAGTCATTCGCTATTTTTTTTTTCTTTCTTCAGTGATTATTCATTGTCATTTCTCATTCTTGCAACCCCCAAACTATTAGAGGTAATAGAAGCAGAAATAGTGCAGTAATAAAATTGAATACTTCCGTCTAAAGCAGAGAACCATTCTCTTTTATGCTACGTACACACAATACAACTTTATGATTTTCTGTCAAATGGGTTATTTCCAATATGATTTCCTATTTGATCTTCCATTCATTCCAATTGTTGGACCGGAAATTGATCTGACAGCAAATCTGTCAGAAAATTGCATCGTGTGTACCTAGCATTACATCTTGCAACAAAAGAAATCTTTTTAGTTTTTAATTACAAAAAAAGTCTAATCTCTATTGTCATTTTAAAGTCAGGGAGTTGGAAAGATTTGTACAGATGACCATTATTTGTTACTTTGGAGTTTAGGAAGGGCTACTTTTAGGGTACACTAGTAACTACATGCAGGGTTAACATCAAAAAACACAATTTAAAGTACAGGTGTGTGTTTGTTTGTTTTTTGTTTTTTTTTGTACTCCAATTGAGGATATTTTCCCTTGCTTCTTTATATTTGAAATTCCATGGCACGAATATTAATCCATGTAGTCTTGGGGGCAGGGAATGAGGAATAAAAATTTCACAGGGATTCCTACTCTTTCCCCACTCTAACAGAAGGCTTTATTTTTGTTTCCCCATTGGTGGTGATCGCCCACTTCTCTCTAAGGCAGGAAACGAGGGGAACTCTTCTTGATCGGGAAACAAAAGTGCACGGACAAATTACATCTTTGGTTGAAAAAAAAAAAATTGAATCCACTTTTGTATTCAATAAAAGATTGGTCTTATTTCTGAATAGTTTTTATTTTTTTTTTTTTTTTTTTTATTTTAAAGCACCAAGTCTTTTGGTTTTGATTTTATTTTTTCCTAAAAAGATAAATTAAAAAAATAAATAAAAAATTACACTTATGTTAAGTAAAAGCAGGTAATGTGAAAGGGGGCAAGCCTGAGGATCTAAAGCCTACTACACACTTTCAATTATGATTGGCCAATCACTGACCAATTTTTCCATCTCCATGTAGTATGAGTGTCAACAGATATTGACTACTATTGTGTAGGTGAACCCTCCTACTATGTTGAGGTGGTAAAATTGTTCTATGATTGGCCAATCATAATTGAATGTGTGTACCAGGCTTAAGGATGTGTATAGATAAACCAATATTTTCTTCCATTTACCAGTTGATCCAATTAAAATGATCAGATGTCTGCTGATCAGAAGAGAATTCTGCTGCAGACCAATCAAACAATTGATAAATGAGTTTCCTTGGTCATTTTGCAATTGGACTTGTTGGAAAAAAATCAATTGGTCCTGCACGTGTTGTACCATCTAAATGTTAAGCCAACAAATCAATATTTACAGGAACCTGTACATGTGTACGGTGTTTATTTATTTATTTTTTTCACTTATCAAGTAACATTTTGTGAAATAGATTTTGGACTATTGATTACTTAAGACCTTACCCAAGGTCTCCTTTTTGTTTGTATGTGATAAAAAAGACCTACTTATTTTTAAGTTTGGGAACAGTCTGTAAGAAACTTAGGCCCTTATTAAATTCATTTTTTCTCCGAAGTTTTCTACTAGGAAACTTTTCAGCATCCTTCAGTTGAAAGAATACCAAAAATAGGGAAAAATATACTGTCAATTATTTTCTAAAGCGTTTTTTTTCCTGCTTGCTGGTGGCTTAATGTAAATTGAACGGCGGTTTTTAAAAGTATTATTATTTTTAAAAAGCCAACCTCCCGATGAGGGTGGTTCATAATTTTGTGTTCTTCTGGGGCCCGGGGATAGCACCATTAGTTGCCAATGGGGTGCTGATCACCTAGCCCCTGCCCCGTTCAGGATTCTCAATCTTCTCAATTCGACCGCAGCTTCTGTTGCCATTTGTAATTCCTAGTGGGGGTCATGCGTGTATGCATGCCTTAATGCATCCCAGGAGGTATCGTCCAGGAGACGCGAGTACAGGTGTGTAAGGTGTGAATTTATCAGCGAGGAGAAAAGTTTATTGAATAAGGACCTAAGATGTGAAAAGTCTGTAATGAAGTAGCTCAAATAAAATGTATAATCTAAGGAAAATTGCTTTGTTTCATGTGATCTAGATGTCATTTTAGAAACAAAGGAGTTGCTGAAAGCTAAAGTCTTACCAGCAACAACTTGTAGGTACCGTGTTTTGTGTTCGCTGCACACTGGATCTATTTTCTGGAAGAAATCTGAATGAATATTGGTCACACTGCTTCCACTGCTATGTTTGTACTACAACATGCAAAGCTATTCAATCATGCATACCAACATCCATGAACCCCCAGTCTTTATAACATGGACAACATTGGAGGAAAGACCACGATTATGACTCACTAGTGTGTTTCTGATCTGTATAATCCACTCTCTGTGCCCTGATCTATCTGCGTTTCTGGTGTGCCTAGGAGAAAAGCTTTCTGGATGAGCTGCCAAGAGCCACTGTCTGTATTGTTTTTTTTTTGCAGATTTGAAATTTAAAATACTGTGCATTAACAAAACAAGATTGTGTGTGTATACATACATACATACATACATACATACGGTTCGGAAACGCCTCATTCAAAGCGGTTTCTTTATTTTCATGACTATGAACATTGTAGATTCACACTGAAGGCATCCAAACTATGAATTGACACATGTGGAAGTATAGTACATAACCAAAAATGGTGAAACAACTGAAAATATGTCATATTCAAGGTTCTTCAAAGTAGCCACCTTTTTTGCTTTGATTACTGCTTTGCCCACTCTTGCCATTCTCTTGATGAGCTTCAAGAGGTAGTCTGAAATGTTTTTCACTTCACAGGTGTGCCCTGTCAGGTTTAATAAGTGGGATTTCTTGCCTTATAAATGGGGTTGGGACCATCAGTTGCATTGTGAAGTCAGGTGGATACACAGCTGATAGTCCTACTGAATAGACTGTTAGAATTTGTATCATGGCAAGAAAAAAAGCAGCTAAATAAAGAAAAACGAGTAGCCATCATTACTTAAGAAATGATGGTCAGTCAGTCCGAAACATTGGGAAAACTTTGAAAGTGTCCGCAAGTGGTCTCAAAAACCATCAAATGCTACAAAGCAACTGGCTCACATGCGGACTGCCGCAGGAAAGCAAGACCAAGAGTCACCTCTGCTGTGCAGGATAAGTTAATCAGCAGCTCAGATTAGAGACCAGGTCAATGCCACACAGAGTTCTAGCAGCAGACACATCTCTAGAACAACTGTTTACGAGGAGGCTGTGAATCAGGCCTTCATGGTAGAATATCTGCTAGGAAACCACTGCTAAGGACAGGCAACAAGCAGAAGAGACTTGTTTGGGCTAAAGAACACAAGGAATAAACATTAGACCAGTGGAAATCTGTGCTTTGGTCTGATTAGTCCATATTTGAGATTTTTTGTTCCAACCACTGTGTCTTTATGCGACGCAGAAAAGGTGAACGGATGGTCTCTACATACCTGGTTCCCACCATGAAGCATGGAGAAGGAGGTGTGGGGGTGCTTTGCTGGTGACACTGTTGGGGATTTATTCAAAATTGAAGGCATACTGAACCAGCATGGCTACCACAGCATCTTGCAGCGGCATGCTATTCCATCCGGTTTGCGTTTAGTTGGACCATCATTTATTTTTCAACAGGACAATGTCCCCAAACACACCTCCAGGCTGTGTAAGAGATATTTGACCAGGAAGGAGAGTTACGGGGTGCTGCACCAGATGACTTGGCCTCCACAGTCACCAGACCTGAACCCAATCGAGATGGTTTGGGGTGAGCTGGACTGCAGAGTGAAGGCAAAAGGGCCAACAAGTGCTAAGCATCTCTGGGAATTCCTTCAAGACTGTTGGAAGACCATTTCAGGTGACTACCTCTTGAAGCTCATCAACAGAATGCCAAGAGTGTGCAAAGCAGTAATCAAAGCAAAAGGTGGCTTCTTTGAAGAACCTAGAATATGACATATTTTTAGTTTCACACTTTTTGGATATGTACTATATTTCCACATGTGTTCATTCATAGTTTGGATGCCTTCAGTGTGAATCTACAATGTTCATAGTCATGAAAATAAAGAAACCTCTTGAATGAGGTGTGGCAAAACTTTTTTTGTGTGTGTGTTTCGCCAATAACTTAATTACTACTAATCACAGCAAAATGATCTAGATCTTGGTTTTTCTTGCCACCAATTAGGCTTTCTTGGGGAGGTACAGTATGCTAAGAATTATTTTGTTCTAAATGCATTTTAACATGAATAAGAAAAAAATTGAAAAAATGCATTATTTCTCAGTTTTTGGCCATTATAGTGTTAAAATAAAACATTCTACTGTGGATAAAAGCCACACATTTTATTTGCCCGATTGTCCCGGGTTTTGCAACGTTTAAAAAATGTCCCTAGTACAATGTATGGCGCCAATATTTTATTTGGAAATAAAGGTGCAAAAAAAAAAAAAAAAAAAGCCTATTCTCCTTTTCTAAAACTGGTAAAACATGATTTTCATTGACGAAACATGATTCATTCAAATTAATGGACAGTGCTCAGTACCATAAGTTACTGTCATTTGTGCAAATCCTGTGCTCGATCTCATCGGCTCAGATCGCTTAAGTGGCACTTCAGTGTCCCCCTGTGGGGGCAAAACGCCTCCCATTTGAATGATGATGGAAACCGCAAGGTTGTTAAATGCTTTTCTACTCACTAGCAGAAAAGCATTTGAGCGAGATGCTGCATGATGCCCATCTGAACTGGCCCTCTGTTGTATTGACAAAACATGATGATTGCTATAGGCTGTTAAAAGTTATCAGATAATTTCAAGCCTCTCCAATCCTAGTATTCCAATACCAGTGCAGACTTTAGCATGATGGTCCTAATCGGAGATGGTGACCTCAAACTCTACTAAGTGTCTGCAAATTGGGATGGCAGGTGAGTTTCTCAGTTTGGATTCCTCTACTTCTGTTTGTCCTTCATAAGGTAAATGACCATATCTGCGATGTAAAAAAAAAATAATTTAAACAGTTTTCAGCAGCCCAGAATTGCTTTTGTAATCTCAGTAGATCTCGGGCCAGCATCTGTTGGGAGCATCCTCAGTAATCTTTAATGCTTCAGGAGCCCATCTCTTGAATAAGAAATACCCTTACTTGCTACTATTTTTTTTTTTATATTAACATAGCTGTTTACTGCTTACAGGCTTCATTAGTAGAACAGTCTTACCTGATTTGGTTTAGTGCTATGTGTATGTTTATATCTTTTATTATTTTTCTTTCCCTGCTCCGTCAGCCACAAGTAATCCATAGTTCCTGTAATGAGCGGGTAAGCTTAAAAGAGGAAAAAAAAAACTGAATTTGAGAGCAAACTTTTCCGCTGCTTTGTGTGGCTTAACTGATAAGCTTTCTCACGTTTCGCCGTCCAGTAACTGTACTTAAGCGGCAAGAACAGTGCCATAGTAGGTTGGCAACGCATTTTCCGGTGTCAAGGCTTTAGGCTTTTTTGGGGGGAGGGGGAGGATTTTGCCAACTGACATCTGTGCATTTAGTGTAAAATCCATTCTGTGCATGATTTAATTTCAGTCAAGTGATTTTATAATTTTTGGGTTTTCCAGGTGAAAAAGGCCAAAATGCAGGATCCCTCTGAAGAAAGTGTAAGGTTTGTAACCAAAGAAACACAATTACAGATTGTTGCATGCATAGCTTGACATTTAATTCTGCTGTCTGCCTTATCTATCTGTTTGTTCCTGTCTGTCTTGTCTGTGTATATGTATCAAGGAATAATAGTGGTGTAAGTATACTTGGTATAAAGTTTGTTCACAGTACAAAGCTTTTCTGTTTTACTTTAGCTTGTTAAAAGTTTTTGCAAAATATTTGTGTTTTTGTTCTTAATCAAAAATGATTAAATGTAGTTTTGATAGTTATTGTCTGCCTCATTCAGGTATTAACATTATTATACATGATTTTGAAGTTGAAAATTGAAATTATGTGGCAGTGTTATGTTGTGAATGTATTTAAGAAAGATGCTAAATCTGAAACATTTGCAGAAATCTATTTCCAATCCTGTCTGAGCCATAAGTTAGCCACAAACTACTTAGTATTGCATTTATTACTGTCTAATATTGTATAACATGGCACCTTATAAAATAAGGAATATTATAAAAATAATTACCCTTCATTAAAAACCACTATCACTATTGAGCAGTTGTGCGGCAGTGGTATGCAGATATTAATCATTTTATTGAATAGAACACTGAAAAATTATACAGCAGTATGTGTGAAAAAAATCACATTGGGTTGATTTTAGTATTGTACAGAATCAGTTGTGTGTCCCTCCATAGTGTGTGTAATTTCTGTTAAATTATTGTATTATGAAGCTTGTCCCCCCCCCCCCCCTTTCTATTTGGGGTTACAGGAAATAAAGTGTTCTCTGCTTTATTAGCAAAATACAAATAATTTGAAATCTCTCCCCCCCCAAGCAAAGATTATTTCTTGCAGTATTTTCCAATACAAGTGCAGAGTTGTAGCATAGTTGCACTGGAATTATTATTTTTATGTATCGGGCTTCGTCCCTCTTATTTTCTCCATTTCAGGCAAGTAGATAATGGTGAGACTGAAAATCAAAAAGGAGAACTATCTACTACTCGAAATATTTCTAGTGAAAGTGAGTATTTTCTATTGCACTGCACAAACTTGCCATTTTTATATTTGTAAGAATGTACAAGCTGTATCAATTATATTTACATATATTTACAGTGTTTTTTTTTTTTTTTTTTTTTTAATTCATAACCAAATAAAGGGAAGTGGCTGTGTGTATAATATGTCACTAGTGTTAAGGTCTAGCTTGGATCAAACCGATTTGAATCTTCTGTAAGTTACCTTACCTGTCAAGGCAAAAAGCAAAATCATTTGTGTGAAATGAAAACTCGTGTTTTATATCTGCTTTTTGATATGGAAGGAATTCTTTACTGGCAAAAATGAGGTCAGATGAGGATTTTCACCTGCTCTACCTGGCAAAAAAACATTATCGACCATACCAGTTGGTATTATACTTGAAATCTGGAAACCATAACAGTCCAGAGCATTTAAAGAGGAACTGTAGTAAAAATAACATAATGAATAAAATTGCTTATTGATTACAATAATTATTTATAGATTTAGTGAGTTTGCCCATTGTAAAATCTTTCGTCTCCCTGATTTACTGTCTGAAATTTTTCACTGTATGGTGACATCTCTAGTTCTGCCAGGTGATCTGTATGGAATGTTCATTTATTGAAAGTTCAATGCACAGAGGAAGAGATTACTTGCTCGGAAGTTGGAAAAAGCCGTTCTTTCCCACAATGCCATGAGGTTCAGACAGCAAACTTTCAGGACCTTGGTCCTGACATCACACTGTGGGAGGGGTTTCACCACAATATCAGCCATACAGACCCCCCTGATGATCTGTTCGAGAAAAGGTAAAGATTTCTCTTAGGAAAGGGGGTATCGGCAATTGACTGACGTTCAATCCTGGGATAAAGTTCCACTTTAAAGAATTGAGGCTTGCCTTACAAAATGTAACAAGGGACCTTCATTCACATTAAATCTCCCCATTAAGCTAACTCTAGTTATTGCATTAATGGACGTGTGTATAACTTGCAACTCCCTTTTTATAGGACGCTATTGGAAGTATATGGTTACGGACCTTGTGGAATATACAGGGGGCATGGGGGTCTGTCTGTAATAAAAATTAATATCCAGGGCTCTCCTTATCCAGATTCCACCACAAGTCAACCCCCAAGTCTTAATCTTTGCCTATTTTCATGGCTATACAGAGATGGAGATGAGCACTTTGTCCTAAAATTGGACAAGGATGCTTTGCAAAGAGTGGGAGAATTTTTAACTCTCCCCTCTGTTAGTTATTTCCTCCCCTTTACAGTTTTGTAGACAGTTTAGTCTATGACTTGGAGAACTTCAAAGCTTCAAATTCCTTATGGAATACCAGTTTGCATGGTGGATAAAGGGCAATAAAGATCCTTGTTTTTGTTAAATATGTTATTAAACGAATCTATTTTAAACGCAAACCCGAAAGCTTATTTAAAATCTAAAAACCGATACTCACCAAGGGGGAAGGCTCTGGGTTCTATAGAGCCTTCCTATTCCTCTCCTAGTCCCCTCATTCCAGCGATGTCTCCCCTGTTCATATCTCCTGCTGCGGGAGGCTTCTGAAGTCTTTGCGAGCCTGAGTTCTGAAGACGGGCGGCTCTGTACTGCTCATGTGCAAGAGAGTGCACTCCCGCATGTGTACTGCGGAAGGGGGGGCAGTGCTGTAACAAGGGGACCAGGAGAGGAATGGGAAAGCTTTATAAGACCCAGAGCCTTCCCCCTCCTTAGATGATTATCATTTTTTAAAAAATATTATTTTAAATATGCTTCAGGTTGATTTTACCCAATAAATTAAATTTTAGCTAGCCAAGCAGTAGCCAATAAGTCGTATGTGGTGCTGCAATAGCTTTACTAAAGCAATATAAATTGCCCTTCATATGCCACAATGCAACATCCTAATAACTGATCTAAGACATCAGGAAAATGAATTCACCCCAGCAAGTGTTAACTTTGCAGTTTAAGCAGCTAATAGTTTGTGTGATGCAATCTGATAATTTTCTGACTCTAGGCAAGTGTATTTTTCTGACACTGGGGAACGAAAGATGGATATCACATTGCTGGAATCTATTGGAAATTGATGTGCAGTGTGTGGTAGGAATTGATTTCCTTCTGAATCAATTCTTTTCAGAAAGGAATCAATAGTTTTGGAGCATTGGGTAGAAATCTATGTGTATGGCCACATTTACCCAGAGGAGCAGAGCCTGTAAAATTACATTGCATCATGCAAGCAAGTTCTTTGTGGCGATGTATGCTCTGAAATTTTTGAGAAGTGGTTAATATAGGTTGTTAAAGAAAAAGGACAACTCTAAATCTCATGTAGATTATGAAAATAGGCTACTGTACTTAAATTTGGCAAATGGTTTCCTGGCAAACTAATTCATATTAATTAAAATCAATTAAAAACCTTAGGGAGGAACACTGGTAATAGCGCTCATGATTCATATACTGGGTCACAATGATTCCACTATGATACCATTTACAAATCCTATAGCAAAAACAAGTAGGGAACTATATAGAACAGCCATATGTGCAAAATAATGCATTAGCAGCAAGAAGAAAAAAAGTGTGTAATGAATCCATAATATAAATAAACCTAAACAACTAATGAAAAAAAGTGCTAATGCTCTAACCATTGATTAGGCAGAATGACCTGAAAGGATTTCCTGATTTCCATACCCCCTTGCATTCCGCTCAGGACCTTCTTCCTCTTTGCAGTCATGCTCCCCTCTGTGTACGAGCGTGTCTGTGCTGCGTAGGCACAAAGTAAGGCCCGCACCTGCGCAGCTCAAGGAGCAGCTCCTGCAGACTTTCCTCCATGCTTGAGCAATCTTTGTGTGGTGCAGTAGGGGCATAGGAAGATTGGGAAAGCCACTGAACTATACAGGTAAGTTAAAAAAAAATGTTGGGGGTAGGGGGGACTTCAGGTACTTCTTGTGGTCAGCACAGCAATTCTTTCTGTCTAGTGTGTAATAAGGCTTTTAAAATACATGTGTACCTGTCATCACCTTACCTGCAATAACATCTGTGATTCTTTTGCTCATTGAGCGGGCATGAGGAGATCACTTTTCAGTGTTGCCCACAAAGTTTCTCTCTCCAGCACAGGGAGCAGGTCAGCTCTATGTACAGAAATGAAGACTAGTTGCTGCCCCGTTAGCTCCTCCCTGACTACTTCATAATGGTGGTGATAGGAATTGTGGGTGTGGAGGAAGTACGGTAGCTTGGGACCTATAAATTGCACTTTTGTCTGAACAGGAAATAGACCTATGGGCGCTGATATTCTACTAGTGGATTATACCAGTGCCCACATTTTCCCACAACCTTTACCCGCGCTTGCTTACAGAATCCATCTAGCCATGTATTTTACAGTGTTTATTGCAAAAATCGCAGACCTTCCATGCACATGATTTGTGTATTTCTAGTTAATTCAAGTGTACTATTTTTTAGACTAGATAAATATTTATTTTGCACTCTTCTCCTAACGGACTCGGAGCTTGAGCTGCAGCCACAAGGGTGTGCTCATTAGGCAGTGGCAGTGTTAGGGACGCCTTACTGAATAGGTGCTGGCATACTGAACAGCAAGAGCTGAGCCCAGTTCGCCTGTGTCAGAGGCAGAGCCCTTAAAGGGAAGTGAAAAAAAAATTACTTACCTGGGGGCTTCTACCAGCCCCCTGCAGCCAACCTCTGCCCGTGCCGTCCTGGAACGATCCTCTGGTCCCCCACAATGGCTTAGTTTTGATTTTGGCGTCAGAGCCAGTCGCCAGCCACTGCGTCTCCGCAGCCCTGGCCGCGCCTCACCACCTCTATCACGCTTCCGTCACCGGTAGGGCCCTGCACATGTGCAATATGTGGAAATTCGTAAAGGGCATGCGCAGGGCGCTCCAGGTGGTGGGAGCATGATTGAGAATGCGTGCGGCTAGCGACTGGCCCTGTCGACGAATCAAAATTTAAGCCAATTGCTGGGGGCCGCAGGATCGTTCCAGGATGGCACAGGTCAGCTGCAGCGGGCTGGTAGAAGCCCCCAGGTAAGTGAAACTCGTTACACTATCCAGCCACTACTAGTTAAGTTGTCCCTTTTCATTATTTACACTGCTAATCTTTTAATATTATATAGGTTTGATTATTATATTGTTTGCGTCTGTAATTTGTCAGTCACAGAAATAACGTGGAAATATTTGTGTAACAAACTAAAAGCAGGAACACGCCATCCAAAATAAGGAAAAAATAGGGGTAAATCTGGGGACTCATCACAGAGTCAAAAATTAGAACATATCTGAGAACTTCAGAGTGCTAAAGTCGTTTTGATTTCCAGGTTCTGCAACCATCTATCCCAGATCTTATGGAACTTGTTGGGGCAACCTCTATTATGTCATCTTATGAAGTGGCAATGCTACTTTACATGCTTTAGAGCAGGAAATGACTGTGGGAGGGGAGGGTCTATTCCATCCACGAAGGATTTCACATTTAGCATAATTACGCAAGTCTGACTAATAATTTGTAAGATTTAGGCCCCAATCACACTGCACGCGTTTCCAGCCGCGTTTTGGAAACGCGTGCAGGTGGCCGACACGCACGACATCAGACCGTGCATAGAGTGCACTGTCTGATGTTCACACTGCATGCGTTCCAGACCTGTGCGGTCCGAGAACGCATGCTGCACGCATTTTTTGCCAAAACGCGTGGCTGTCCCATTCACTTTTCAGTGATAGGATCAGCCGCGCAACGCATACAAACGCGGATGGCGTGTGTTCGTACGTGTTGCGTTCCATATGCGCGCCCGTCCGCGTTTGTAATGTGAACGCGGCCTTAGGGATCTGATCCATTTTACACAGTACCAGAATGACCATCATGGGATTAAGTATACAAGGCCTCTCAGCCAGCTCATCTACCAGCCTACCAACCTATGGGCAAAAAACAGCTAGCTTATTACATGTTCAAAATCTGTGATAAAAAGTGCCATCCCTAAAGGTGGCCACACACCATACAATAAAGTGATCCAATTTTACGTCTGTTTGATAAAAACAATCGGTTGTCCCGAAAAGTCTAAAGCATTTTTTTTTCATTTGTTCGAGAAATCTGATAGAATTTCCCTTTTTTATTCAATAAAAGAAGATTGGGAGTGTTGAATCTTTCTGATCAATTTTTAGCAAAATTGATTGTTGTAGGGTAGATTAATTACTTAATGTACAGTTTTCAAATTCTTTTCATAATTGAGGAAAAATGTAACGTGTGTGGTCATTTTTTTTTTAGTGTTAAGGTGAGATCCAATTTTACACCAATTCGATAAATACAATAGGTTGTCCCAAAAAATTTTATTCGATTTCGTCCGAGAAATCCGATTTGAATTTCCCATTTTTTGAGATTGGACATGTTGGAAAATTCAGACCAATTTTATCAAGAATTGTATGGCGTGTAATGGATTGTGAAATTGTAATTAACCTGAAAAAAATTGTATGTAGCTATTCAGTACATACCAAACTTCACTTTTTTCTCTTGAGTTTATGATCTTTTATCCCGAAATTGCGTCAATCTCCGAAAATAAGTTTGGTACCTCGAAAATTCTGGTTGAAACTTCCGATCAATTGGAAAATTGGATAGGAATACTCAAATCGAATCAAATTGTATGGTGTGGGGCCACCTTTATATGTGAGTAAGGTTCCGTTCGGAGCTATTTTTTTTCAGTAACTTGATCCCATAACATGCCTACACAGCCTGGTCTGGGACAAATAAAAATTGTGATTGGATATGGATTACTCGAAAGCGGAGAGCATGGAGACACAGATTTTCCCTGACCCCAGTTGCCATCTGCCAAACCTGAACCACCACCCTCACACACATTGTAGGGCTCTCAATTCTACAGTAGTGCAATTTTTTTTTTTTAACAGACTTGGTGGAAATGTACGCATATAAAAAAAGCTAGCATAGCCAAGCATTATCTTTTGTTTTCTTGCAAATATATTTAATTCTTGGATGTGCTAGCTTCTTTATATGCATATGTTCAACAAGGGGCGTCATTCCATTTATACAGCTTCAGCACTCCCTGTATGAACTTAAAGAGAAACCGTAACTAAGAATTGAACTTCATCCCAATCAGTAGATGATACCACCTTTCCCATGAGAAATCTATTCCTTTTCTCAAACTGATTATCAGGGGACTCTGTATGGCTGCTATTGTGGTGAAACCCCTCCCACGGTGTGATGTCAGAACCATGGTGCTGACATCACACTGTGGGAGCCTTGTTGCATTGTGGTAAATAACAGCTGTTTCCAACTGCCAAAAAAAGCAAGCAGCAGCTACCTCCACCGACATCACCTGCCAGTAGTAAAAATGTCATCACATGATAAATGTCAGAATGTAAATCAGGGAGAGGAAAGATTTTACGATGGGCAAACACTGACTAAATCATTTATACATAATTTATTGTAAAAATGAAGCAATTTTTTTTACATTATTTTCACTGGAGTTTTTTTGTTTGTTTTTTTAATATTCATGAGCACTGTGATTAAGTACTTAAAGTGGGAAAACAAAGTAACATTTTTGTTCAGACCATCCAGCCCATGGAGTTTGTGGTTACATGTAAATTTCTTTTTTTGTTTCTGCAGTTCTTCCGTGCACAGACTATCTGCCCCGTGCTTCTGGGGACTATTCCGCACAGATGTATCAAGCCAAGTATGACTACTGTCTCTTTACTTCAGGCTAACTTTCTTTATCAAAGATCTACATGGAAAATACATGAGTATAGCATTTTGCTTTGTTCATGTATGTATGGGCAGTCCCTTACTTACAAACAGGTTCCACTCTGGGAGGTTGTAAGTAGAATTTGTTTGTGAGTTGAGTCATGTTTATACTGGTACGTGTGGATAAATACTTTCGGCCAGCCCTGAATTAGGACATACCATATAAGCAATGTTGTTGTTTTGTAATCTATGTATTTTAATGTCCTTTAAACAACTTGCAACAGTTATGCAACGTCGAGAAATATAATAACAAAAACCACAGTACATTTTGTACACAACGATTACATGATTGTTACTCCCTTGTTTTTAGGTAGGGGGTTATCTGAATGCAGGTGTGCATTTTGAAAACGCTGTAGGAAAATACAGACCGACTCTAACTTACAAATAACTTGAGTTACAATTGTTCATACATACAAACAAAATTGTCTTCTTGTACAATTTTTTTTTTTTTCGTTATGACTTCTGTTTGTTACGTATTCTAGTGTTGTAAGTAGTTTAAAATACAGTAAAAGCATTAAAAACAAACAAAAACATTGTTTATACTACATGTACAAATCCAGAGTTGTCCAAAAGGAAATTATTTTATACACATTTACTTATGTATAACCCATGACTCAAATGAATTACACTTACAAACTCCCAGAATGTAGCTTGCTTGTAAGTAGGGGACCTGTATAGGGACTCTTGTTTAGCTCATAACACCACACTTAAAGTGACACTGAAACGAAAAAAATAAATGTGTAGTACTAATAAGTAATAGAACATTAGTAGCAAAGAAGGGTCGCGTTTTTATTTTGGGTTATAGTGTTTTTTCTTTGTTTTGTTTTTTGTTTTGTTTTTTACATTGCATGATTCTATCATATTGGCAATTTACAAACCATACTCTATATTTTGATCTATTAGATAGAGCAAAGCTAATGACCCTTTAAAGAGAAACTATTCGTTCTAAAATTCCCCCCCTCCAGCGCCCCCCCCCCCCCCCCCCAAAAAAATAAAAATAAAACCCACATGTATAAGTAGATAAATACTTGCTCTACTTACATAACAGATGTATTGTAGTGTCCACGTTTTTATTTCTGTGATGTGTATTGTAAAATTAGATGACTCCTGTTGCTGGCAGGAGCCATCTTGCATCCTCCAGCTGGATCCTCCCCGCACTGATTCTGTGCACAGCGAGTAGGAATAAATGCAGCAGCCACAGACTCGCCTATAATAGATCCAAGCACTGCCGTTCCCATCTATTCTCTGCACTACCGCCGGCAGTAGTGCAGAGAGCATAGAAGGATACTGCAGCGCCTGGAACCATTGTTCAGTGAATCTGTGTTCGCTGCTTTTATCCTTCCCCGATGTTCAGTACGGGGAGGAGAGATAATGCGGCGGGTGGCAGCAGAGGGGGGGGGGGGGGTGGTGGCACGGACATGCCACTGGAGGAGGGAGACAGAGGACAGTGATAGGAAGTAGCCTCTGGCTCCCCTCCCTGCGCTCTAATGCTGGGAATACAGGTTACGTGTTCGATTCTCCGTGCGATCTATTAGCCATCCGCTCGTTTTTTTCTTATCTTTTTTTACATTCACTTCTATGAGAAATCGAGCACAATAGAATCAAGTAGAAATTCGGACATGTCGTAATTTTATAGATCGCACAGAGAATCGAAAGCGGAAAACGTTTTAACATGTATTCCCAGCATTACAGAGGCTGCAGAGACCGAGAGAAGGGGTGACCAAGGCGGCCAATCGGAGGAGAGGAGTGACAGAGGAATCTGCCAATCAAGCTGATTCAGCATGCTTGTCACTTCTCTTTTGCATCTGCGTACGGTCTTAGAGCCTGGGGGCATGGGGAGAGAAACTCCACATGAAAAAAAAAAATGATTTTAAACTTTTCGATTGCCTAATTAGCGTCCTTTTCTACTAATATATCAGCCTGCAATAGAGAAGTTATTGTGTATTTTATGCCTAAAGGTGCCCATACACTCGTCAGATTGGCAGCAGATAGATAAGAAATGCATCTGATGATCTATCTGATGCGTTTTTAGAACATTTTTTACCAGGATAGAATTCCAATAGATTTCAGTTTGAAATCTATTGAAATTCGATCTGATGGCATTTTTTTGCCATCAGATTTCCATTAAGGCCAATGCAAACTGATAAGCAATCTTATCAGATCGACCTAAAATTTCCACCCTGCAAGTTCGATGGAAATCCATCGAAATCCATCGAAATCGTCCGTCGATCGGTCGATTGGCCAACCGATTTGCAATCGATTGATCGATCGATCGGGATCGATCGGTCGGCCAGAAAATCGGCTGAGTGTATGGGCTGCTTAACAGTTACTCTTTAAACTTCCCTGCTGTAAAATCGTATCTGAAGTTGTTTTTCACGGTTTCTTTGATGTATAAGTGCTTCTGAATAGCACTGTAGCCCACCTAAGTTGGGTCAGAGAGCTCTCTTTTCGATGCTGGAAACAATAGGAGAATCATTCCTTTGCCACTAATGCTCTAGCTGTGCAACACATACAGTTATCTCATGTTTAATTATCTCATGTTTTTTTGCTTCAGTGTCACCTTAAGCAAATATGAAATCATTCCAAAAGCATCCCATATGGAGAAAGTATCCTGTCAGTTACTGAATGGAGACTAAAATTATTCCTGCTTGTTTTTATTTCCATGCCTTTCAATTCCATATAGCGGTAATATCATAATGGTTATTTTAAAAACTAGAAGTCTATATACTTCGGTCACACACAATCTGAGTAATAAAACCCATTCAGTATATTACATTTTAAGGTTACAATTGGGACACCAATACACATGGCACTTAAGGTTACAATTATTTAAATTACATGTATTTCATTTCAGATGTAATTGTTTACGCGGGCTGTCTTTGCTGGCCTTACTAAGATGTGCAGGGGATTCAGCTGATAAAGATTATCTGTCAGTGCTGTGACAAAACAGCTGCTCATGCCCCAGAAGATAAGATAATTCACTAGAAGCGCAGCTGAATTTCATTCTACCTGTTGTGCCTTTTCAAATTATCTTGATTTCTTGAAATATTTGTATAGAAATACTGGGTAGCCCAATAAAGCAAGGCCATTTTGGTCTATTTTTGCACTTATTTGTCAATCTTAGAATGCATTGCGTTGCTTTTCAGGATTTGTCTTGTAGACCTGACCTGTGTATCATGCCATGCAGAATCTACTCGTACTATGTTTAATGTCGCTGTAGTTTTTACAGTAAAGCAAGTTTTGGATTTGTGAAGTATTGCTTCAGTTAACCAATTTGAGTGTTTGCGTTTGTGTGTTCTTTAAAACAGAGAAATTTTGTTTATAAACAACTTTATAAATGTTATGCCAGCTACACTTTAAAGACATAGGACTAGCAATAAAAGGCAGCGCAGTTGAACATCTCACAACTAATTAGGTTAATTGACAAGAACTCAGTAGACTGTAGAAAGCGCATCCCTGAGATGCAGAGTATCTAAACTAAGGCCTCTTTCACAGTGCGGCGTTAAAGTCGCACATTAGAAAATGTTTCAACGCAGACTAACGCACAGCAATGCAAAGTCTGTGCCACATTCACAGTGCACACATTTGTGTGTATCGTGTAGCGTTATTAGAAAGTGCTGCATGCTGTGCATAATACACTTAGCGGTGTTAGACTATTTTCACATGCTCAGTAATGACTTGGAGACATATTTTTCATTGCCTGTATTTTCTACTGTATATGCTGTATGCATTGGTAACCCTGCACTGCGACTTTTTGGCCGCGTTGCGTTAATTTGCGGTGCGACTTTAACGTCACATCAAACTGCATCATCCCACTGTGAAAGTAGCCTAAAACTAAGCCAGACGAGGAACACATTATCATTCTAATGCTAGGGTACAAACAGTGCAATTTTCTGATGGATTTACTGTCAGATTGATTTATTTCCAACATGTCCGATTTGATTTCCGATTATTTTTTTTTCTTCGTAGAAGTAAATGAAAAAACGATCAGAAATCACATCGGACATGTTGGAAATAATCGATCTGACAGTAAATCTATCAGAAAATTGCATCGTGTGTACCTAGCATTGAACTGGTGCTTTGTTTGTTTTTAAATTTCGCAGCTTACGCATTTCTTTGTTGTATTTTTAATTCATTGTAGGGTTTACATGATTTACAAATTATCATATTATGCTTTTATTGTACACAACGTATCACCTTTGTGGAAATGTATATTAGAAGTAGTTGAGGAGTTATAACACATTTGTCGTCTCTTGTGTTTCTGCAGGCCGTATACACATATTCTTTCTGTACCTGTAGCAGAAGGAATGCCAGCATACAGTGGACAGGCTCAGTATCCATCCTTGCAACCATCTCAGCCATATGCAGTATACCCTCAGGCAACACAGACATATGGTCTACCTCCATTTGGTAAATGTTTTAAGATGGAGCTTATGCAGTACACATAGTTTATTGCACTTTATAAGGTATTGTTTTATTATTGTAACTGCACTAAAACCACCTACAAACATATGGCAGTGAAAGTAGTACAAACTTTCAGTCATCTTTCACTTTGCAAAAAAAAACATTAAATGGATATGAGTGGCTGAGTTCCCTATTAAAGGATACCCGAGGTGACATGAGATAGACATGGGGTATGTACAGTGCCTAGCACACAAATAACTATGCTGTGTTCCTTTTTTTTTTTTTTTTCCCCCTCTGCCTGAAAGGGTTAAATATCAGGTATGTAAATGACTGACTCAGTACTGACTCAGACAGGAAGTGACTACGGTGTGACCCTCACTGATAAGAGATTCCAACTAAAACACTTTCCTAGCAGAAAATGGCTTCTGAGAGCAGGAAAGCGATAAAAAGGGTCAACAGTTCATAGATTTTAGCTCTGGCATACTTCAATGAATGTGTCATTGAGAAAAAACAATAAAACAGTTAAAACTTAAAAAAGAGATTTAAAGGGGAACTGAAGTAAGAGGTATACGGAGGCTGCCATATTTATTTCCTTTTAATCCATACCAGTTGCCTGGCAGCCCTTCTGATCCTCTGCCTCTAATGCTATTAGCCATAGCCCCTGAACAAGCATGCAGCAGATCAGGTGTTTCAGACTTTAAAGTCAGATCTGACAAGACAAGCTGCATGCTTGTTTCTGGTGTTATTCAGATACTACTGCAGAGAAATAGACCAGCAGGGCTGCCAGGCAACTGGTATTGATTAAAAGGAAATAAATATGGCAGCCTCCGTATACCTTTTACTTCAGTTCCCCTTTTAAACTTAAAATAAAACTGTGGGATATCTTAAGTCATTTTTAGGAGAAGGAAGATGGATACAATCGTTTATTTCATTAGTTTTTCACCTCGGGTGTCCTTTAAGGGGGTCGGGTTACAGAAGCAGCCATTTAAAGGAACCACAACTCAAACTAAGAGCCAGTGGATACACACAACACCTCTAAAACACAAACATTGGTCAAACCTATTCATGTATATGAGGGCTAGTGCCAAAACTTCAACAAAGTCTTCCTAAGGAGTCCCTGTGCTAGCAATGGGTGTGAATTCATCATATGAAAACGAGAGCATCCACTGTGGGGAAAATGTCTAAAAGCTCAGATATTTTAGGCTTCACATATCCATAGATATGAGGGCTAGTAGATAGTAATCTCATTCTGGTGTTGCTATACTCGTGGTAGATGCAAACACATCATACACAAATAATGGGTGCCTCCACAGTGGGACACGTAACTTGACAGTGAGGTTGCCTGCAGAGCCAGTAGACCGAAATCTCATGGGATGTAGCAACTAAGATCAGAGGAAGACTACCACAATAATACCTTTGTTTCTGCACTCGCCAAGTGAAAACAGAAATGGTAGTTGACTCAATCGAGCTAAAAATCTATCAAGTGAGGAGCTCATAAGGCAGGACAAACCAACACAGAACAACATTTAGAGTCCTGCTGATAATGACCGCCTCAGCTGACAAGCGTGTACGGCAGTCCCCGACCCTCAACCCATCAGCGATCCACTTGGCAGATCTACTCGCCCCCAATAACTTTTTATTTTTTTTTGTCCACGCCGCTACCCCGCCCTCTGTGTCATCATGCATACGCCACTTTGTAGTTCCTCCGCCCCTCTGCATAGCAACAGAGCCTACAATTCTTCTTCAATCGTGTCCCTCTTTAAGTAAAAAATACACAAACGGGACATATAGGTTACCTCCTAGGGCAGATTTGTAAATGGTGTGGGCCATTGGAGTGTGGTGGCAAGCATTTAATTGCCGCTTCTTAGTCTCCCATTTGTATAAAGTTCTTCATCTTTAATCCACTGCCACAGTTCACAGTGCCAGCGACCGTTAATGTCACATTAATGGGCTACATCTTCCGCCATCCATTGGGTGCTCAGGGCGGCAATGTTACTGCGGGAACTTTAAACTGCACCAGTGGATCAAACATAGAGGACCACATACACTCTGGGAATTAGGGAGCGGCCCCCTGCAGGTAATCATTACATGCCTCCAAAAAGCCCCCTCCCCCCAACAGCCCACCCAATTTTATAAACCTCCAATAGAGGGTGGTTAATTTTGTATATTTTACTAAAAGACTGCTCAGATCCTTTTTACCATTGAAAGCAGAAGTAAGGAGACGAGATCTCTTGGTGTGCCTTACTGCTGTGCAGAAGAGTAACGACTGACCAGAAAAATTCCAGATGACCCGGGCATGTGCTTGAGCATTGTGAGTTTGGGATACACTACCTAAACTATCACAGTTACCATTTTTTCCATAAATGGGCACTTTGGAAGTAACCCTCAAAATACCTAGATAACTAAAGGAAAACAAAAAAAAAAACCAAGAAAAATCCTTGCATTCTGTTCCTGTTCTTCTGTGCCCGTCCTTTATTACATGTAGTGCTCATGGTCTTGCCAGCAAGAAAGAACCTGTAATGCTGCAGTAAGTTAGGTCAATGATTACCAGATATAATTGGTGTAACTGCTGCCCCATTATCTTTTCTATCTCTTTGGTGACTTATGAGGACTATAAAGGTAAAATGTGATCTTGCTGGACAGCTCTGCTGGGTAGTGTTGCAGTGTCAAAGGGGAAAGTGGTGTTGGGTTACTGTGGAGAGAATCGGCAAGCAGAAGTACTGCAGCAGAGCTATTATGTCCAGTGTTTACTCCTCAGAATCGCTTTATTCACATTAGAAATGTTTTCTTTCTCTGAGAACTTTGAATGCAGTTATTCAGGACCTATATTCTACAGCATCCAGTCTGGTAAATATGAAATACAGAAATGTGTTACATGAACGCATCTACCTTTTTAATTGTACTCTGCACAAATGTATGCACACTTAACTTTATTATTTCTCTGCTCAGGTGCCTTGTGGCCAGGAATCAAGTCTGAAAATGGCTTAATCCAGACGCTAAATCACCCTACAATTTTGACATCATCTTCAGGAGTCACCAGCAGCCAAACTAGCCCTGTGCTGTATTCCTATCCTGTACAAGGTAAATAGGTCCTGCACTGTTTGTGAATATAAATGTTACCAGGGTGTGTGTGTGTGTGTGTGTGTGTGTGTGTGTGTGTGTGTGTGTGTGTGTGTGTGTGTGTGTGTGTGTGTGTGTGTGTGTGTGTGTGTGTGTGTGTGTGTGTGTGTGTGTGTGTGTGTTACCTGGAGTCGGTGGTTTAAATCAACTGAGGAGTTGGATGATTTTAGAACAAAATCCATACCCTTTGTAAAAATTAGGCTAAGGAGTCGGTAGTTGAGGAGTCAGAGCCATTTTGGGTACCTGAAGTCTGAGTCTGCGGTTTCATAAACTGAGGAGTCGGAATCAGATGATTTTTGTACTGACTCCACAGCCCTGATGATATCATGACCCTTGTTTTCATCCTTTTTGTGTACGATTTTTTCATTGTGTTTTGGGGTTTCTTGTTTGTTATGGTTATTATAAATTATAATGTAAAAAATTAGGGTTTTTTTTAACCTGGAGAAAAAAAACAAGAGTGGAATGTATATGAGCACAAAAAAACCTTTTTCTTAACCTGACCATTGACTGTCAATGTTTTTGTGGCGGTGCGCATCACAATTCTAAAACGTGTGTGCCGTGCTTTAGTATCACTGTTGTTTGCTTGGAGGGTTATATTTCTTTATTTGTGTTTTCACACAGCTTCTACAACAAGTGCAAATGTGATTTCAAGCTCCTCACCTAATGCAAACATCACAACCCCTGCAGTTACCAGCATCTCTAATCAGGTAAGTTCTGACTTTAGCTGGCTCTTGCTATTGAGCAGAACGTTCTGTATGTATTATAAAAGGCAGTACATCCAGCAGCTTTACCTGAGGCAAATGTTACTCTTGCATAGTTGAAGCTATTGGAGGGTTAACAGGTGTAACGGGTGTAATCATTTTAAACTTTCACTGTTCACTGTGGAAGTGCAATATCTAATTGGGTCTCTCCCAGATACTTTGACCAGACTAAAAGTGGCACAACAATGTTTTTGCTTTTTTTTCATAAAAATGGTGGATTGCATATTGAAATCAAATGTTTTTTACTTTCTCCAATTGAGAAATGTGGTAACATTTCCTGTTTTAATTTTATTTATTTATTTTTTTATTTTTTCTGAAAAATGTTCAGAACATTAAATGGTGTAAAAAAGACTGTAGATTTCTCACTTGTATAGACCCATGCAATGTTTTCACATTTTCAATCATTTTTTCCATAATTAAGAAAAAATCAAATACGTGTGATACATTGGGCAGACTTTCAAAAGTTACAATCAGTTGGAAAAATTGATTTTAACAAAAAGATATAAAAAATTGTGTGTGGCCACCTATAGGATGGAGTCTAGTATAATTGCGTTTAGGATTTTATATAAGCCGGGAATTGTATAAAAATAAGTATATGCATTCAATAATCTCTCTCTTTTAGTTGTGTCCATGTCCTTTGCCTGTTGCTGAGCTCTACTCCTAAGGCTGCAAAAGGAGATGTATTCTAGCTGTGAAAACTTAGTTAGGACAGATTGGAGCCAAATGTAATATTTTCCCATTTGTCGTCATGCCCTTAATTCTAATAGCATTTATTGATTTATGTAACAAAGCTGATGATTGTGGGAAATTGTGTTTTTCTTTCGGTATTATCACAGTGGCCTATGTGGGAGGAGACTTTATTGCTTTTAAAATTATTCAATAAAACTTTAAGAGCCAGTGTTCCAAATAAAGTACATTGTCCAGAGTATTGTAATTTGCATTGATTTGATGCAGCCTGTTAAAGAGACACTGAAGCAGAAACAAAAATTATGATATGATTTGTGTGTGTGTGTGTGTGTGTGTGTGTAGTACAGCTAATAATAAAACATTAGGAGCAGAGACATAAGTCTAATATTTCCAGTACAGGAAGAGTTATGCAAAAAAGTCATTGAGCTCTCCACCACTTTAAAAGTCACAGAGAGCTCTGTCTTCTGAAGCTTGTTATCTCCACTGTCAGTCACTGTATTTTCTTTTTTTTTTTTTTTTTTCCCCAGAGGACAGGTCAATAGTTCACAAGACTGCTCTTTAACCACTTGCCGACCGCGCACTCATAACGCGCGTCGGCAAAGTGGCAGCTGCAGGACCAGCGACGCAGTATTGCGTCGCCAGCTGCAGGCTGATTAATCAGGAAGCAGACGCTCGTGCGAGCGGCTGCTTCCTGTCAATTCACGGCGGGGGGCTCCGTGAATAGCCTGCGGGCCGCCGATGGCGGCTCGCAGGCTAAATGTAAACACAAGCGGAAATAATCCGCTTTGTTTACATTTGTACGGCGCTGCTGCGCAGCAGCGCCGTAAGGCAGATCGGCGATCCCCGGCCAATCAGCGGCCGGGGATCGCCGCCATGTGACAGGGGACGTCCCGTCACTGGCTGCACAGGACGGATAGCGTCCTGTGCAGCCCGGATTCTCCAGGGGGGGCCAGGTAGGAGAGGGAGTGGGAGGATTTCGCCGCGGAGGGGGGCTTTGAGGTGCCCCCCCCCCCGCAACACCCGCAGGCAGGAGCGATCAGACCCCCCCAGCACATCATCCCCCTAGTGGGGAAAAAAGGGGGGCGATCTGGTCGCTCTGCCTGCACGCTGATCTGTGCTGGGGGCTGCAGAGCCCACCCAGCACAGATCAGCTACAACAGCGCTGGTCGTAAAGGGTGGGTCCTCAAGTGGTTAAAAGCATTTTAGATTGCTGAGTAGTGTGTAAACTGCAAATATTAGAGAATGATGCAATGTTATAAAAAAAACTATATAACTGAAAATAAAAATACGAGAATATTTTCTTTGCTACTAATCTTCTAGTAATTATCAGTACTACACAACCAATTCATTATATCATTTTTTTTTCCGCTTCAGTGTCTCTTTAAGGCAACTGAGCAACAGGATTTTTTTTAATAAACCTTCCCATATGGAAGATTTGTTATGGTGTGCTGTTGCTGGGCTCAGGGGTGCTGCTCCTCTGGCTCCCGGTCTGTGAGGGGTCCGCCATGGTCTGAAGTGATAGACTGCTGCTGCCAAATTTTTAGCTTCCTGTCAGTGTCGTGCAATGCAATGAAAATTGTATTTGTCTGTTGGTGCAGTTCAGGCACTGCTGTTAGGGGTAAACAAACGGTCAGGCTGGAAAACCTGTAATTGCCAGTGCTTCCACTAATGTATGGTTGCATCTAGCTTTTCCTCCATACACTAAATAGAAGTGTTTAGCCAGTATGTCTTTTTAGTTAATGTGATAGTCTGATGAAAGGATGCCCTAAGGATGATTGGATGAGCGCGCAAAATCATTCGCTATCATTTTTGTAGCTAGCTTTACACAGCATGGGTCCTTATTAAACTTTGACGCTTACATAAGTATTGCAAGCTTCACGTCGCCGACAAGAGATGCAGTATCCCTATTAAACAAAGTACAGATCTGAATATCTGAAAATGTGCATCGATCTTTCAATAATGTAATACATTTTGTACTTTTAATAGTAACCATTATTTTTTTTAACTGTATTTGATGTATTTTTTAAAGGAATACCCCACATATACTATTCTTGGGCAAAATCCGTACCAACCGTGTTACCCAAACCAAAGCTTCACAGCACCACCCAGTGGTACTACAGAGAACAACTCTATTACTCCAGATTTCCAAGAGAGCAAGACAGATGCTACAAACCCAGTGCAGCCTGTTCAAAGACCGATTTCTGGTATGTATGTTGTTGCTGTTTTGTATATTATTGTTGCTGTTGTTGTTTTGTGATGCGTTAAAAACAGTGCTTCCTATGCTAACATCAGAAATGCTCTTGTAGGGGATGCTGCTGCAGGCCAGCCTATGAGGGCTATGGGCAGCAATGAGACAGAAGACCAGAGTAAGAAGAATACTCCAATAAGGAACAGGGGGAAGGGTAAGAAAGCAGACTCTTCATCGCCACAGCATGGAGATCTTGAGGTGAGTCACTATAAATGTATTCAAATCTTCAGAGGGAAATCATTGAAACCGAATACACATGTTTAGACTTGGTAATATCACACGGGTAAAAACAAATCGATAATGGCTGTTGCAAATTCTTTGGGAAATATGGTTGGTTGTTTTTAGGACAATTTTTAGGTTGTTTTTTTTTTTTCTTTTTTTTTTTAATAATTTTTATCTCTTAGAAGTTCAAAATGGTATATTAATTTGAGATGCCAGCTACTAAACTGTGTACTAATTTTCATTAATTTTTTTTTTTTTTTTTAGAATTGTCACTTGCCATAGCAACATATTTCTTAAAAAAAAAACCTTACTTTTCAGTATGTACTGGCTGCTAGTCATGAGTCAAAAAAAAAAACTCAACAAATTTCTATTGACTTATTAATAAATATGAATAAAACCAGTCAAACCCTGTAGCTGCAGAACAAATAGATGGCAGCCGTTAAGGTCTTAATTTGGCGTCCCAATTTTTAATGCCTATGATAGCGAACTTGATTTTATGAGCAATGTATAAAGGTTTGCACATTGCATGTCTTATTTTTCCAGTAACTGTAATGCTGGGGGGGGTCATAATTTCTGATCACCCAGCGCAACAAGGCTAGTAGCTGGGTAATGGAAGAGGCTCCACAGATGGACACAGGAGTAATAAACAAGGGAGCAAGATTGCCCAGAGCAATTGCAGCTCTGGGCCTCCTATCAGGCTAGATGCTATGTGATACAATACACAACAGATGTAGTCGGTAACAGGCTTGGGTCATACACGTTAATTCAGATGTCAGACGTTTTGGAAGGATTAGGCAGATTCATAGTCGAGAGGCAGGCAAAGGTCGGAATACAATATTACAATAATACAATACTGACAAGAGTACATATATATTGTGCTGATGCGCAATTAATGAAATGTAGCTCTCAAATAACTCACTAGCTGAAGCACAAGTAATGACTATTAACAAAACAGACAACAGACAGCGACGGCAACGGCAACATTGACACTGAGATAGACGAGACTAACAGGTAGGAGCAAACTAATGGCAACCGCTGCTATAGTTCGTCCTCAAGAACAAGGCTAGAAGGAATACTACCAGTGAACAACGTGGTGCTGGTAGAATCTAACTATCAGGATCAGAAGGACTTCACTGACCCCCGCAGGTCAGCAAACGTCCAGCAGACATGACAATACAGAGCAAGGCATTATAGATTTACAATAACCACTTTCACAGCAGAGAGCTGAACACTGTCGGGCGGGGTCTGAAATGGAAGGCAGACTTTTATGCTGGCATCAGCCAATGGATGCAAGCATGCAAATTTCCACACAGCTGAATTGTAATCACTCAATTCTGAGCTGGCTTGATTACCATTTGCTAGCTGGCTGTGAATGCAAAGGACTCCCATAAGAAATACATGCAGTATTATGAAACATGCATGCAGGAAATCCAGGGCTATCTGGCCGCAGCTCAGCTGCAACAAGCAATTGGTGGAATGATGACGGCATCCTGAGCTGCCCAGAACTGCAGAGCGATAGCAAGTGACAATGAGACTTATTGCGAATGCACAACCGAATGCAAGCAGATAAGCCAGAACTGTCAGTTTGCAGCTCCACTGCAACAGACAGAATACGCTACAGGAGGGATCCTTACAGTAACTACGTTTAAAGTACCTGACTGGGTGGGACATGTAGTTCCTATTCTGTTTAGACTACACTATATTGATTGAAAAATCTGTGCAGACTGCCTGCCGGGTCTCCCCTTCTAAGTCCACCTACCCCTGACTGTGCAGAATGTATGAGCTGGTGGGGCTTATACTCACCTGTCCACCAGTGTGTCTGTCTTCTTTCTACTGCTGGGGCTTATCCCTGACTCTTCACTCCCAGGGAGTTGTGTTTTCTTGTACTAAGCACTAGAAGCCAAACTCTTTGTGCACCCGTACCTTACGTGACCAGTAAAGGCCTGTAGTATTTGTTTGTCATGTGACACACAAACCGAGACAGTAAGAAGCCCTGGCGGTGGAAAGAAGACACGGGGAAAAGCACTGGCAGACAGGTGAGAGTAAGTTCCACTGCTGTGTCTGTAGTCGTGAAACTGAACACTGCTAGCAACATGCTGCCATTTCCATCCAGCATGATCGACCCAATAGATTGATTTCGGCCTAAATATCTGTTGATCAAGCATAGTTTCCATGGATGCTTAAATCTGATGGATAACAAAAGAAAAATCGACTAGTGAATGGCCACCTCAAATTGTAACAGAGTTCGGCGCTAGTCTACTTTAGGGGACCCAGCGCAAATCCCCATAGACAATTGGAACTGTGCTGAAAACGGAACGAATTTCCGCTTTCAGCTTGTTTAAAACCCCACAAGTTATATATCTATGGAAAGCTAAGATTCTCCTCTAACGAATTCTGGCACTTTCGGTGAGAAAAAGCTTAAACTCACCGTGCAGGAAGCGCCGAAAGTCCGCAATCGTGGCTCCGTCAGCCATCTTAGCTCTGCTGGTGATGTTTGTCTCCCTCCTCATTGGAGGGATTGTTAGCTGGGGGCGTGCCAGGAAGAAAAAAGTGAACTCCACATGCCACCTAGTGGCTGTGGAATACAAGTAATTCTTGAATTGAAAACTGTCATTGTAATTTAAAAATTGAAAAAATACAAGAAATGGATTTAATGAAATAATAAAAAAAATAATGAAAATAATTAAGGTGTGCGTGCAATCTCCACTATCCATGTGGACATAGAGTAGGAATAAAAAGTTGTCCGAGCGAAGCGAGGACCGATCCCGCAGCCCAGCGAGCGAAGCGAGCGGGCAAGGGGACAGTGACTCCACTAAAGCAGGTGTGCGTGCAATCTCCACTATCCATGTGGACATAGAGTAGGAATAAAAAGTTGTCCGAGCGAAGCGAGGACCGATCCCGCAGCCCAGCGAGCGAAGCGAGCGGGCAAGGGGACAGTGACTCCACTAAAGCAGGTGTGCGTGCAATCTCCACTATCCATGTGGACATAGAGTAGGAATAAAAAAGTTGTCCGAGCGAAGCGAGGACCGAGCCCGCAGCCCAGCGAGCGAAGCGAGCGGGCAAGGGGACAGTGAGTCCACTAAAGCAGGTGTGTGTATATAAATAACATTATTTTAATAATAATGTATTAATGTATTATAATACATTATTATTCCCATGCCCAAGTTCAGAGCAACTTATGTTTTATTACTCAGCCACTGGGTGGCGTGTGGAGTTCACTTTTTCTTCCTGGCACGCCCCCAGCTAACAATCCCTCCAATGAGGAGGGAGACAAACAGCAGCAGCAGACAGCTAAAATGGCCGACGGAGCCACGATTGCGGACTTTCGGCGCTTCCTGCACGGTGAGTTTAAGCTTTTTCTCACCGAAGTGCCAGAATTCGTTAGAGCAGAATCTTAGCTTTCCATGGATATACAACTTGTGGGGTTTTAAACAAGCTGAAAGCGGAAATTCGTTCCGTTTTCAGCACAGTTCCAATTGTCTATGGGGATTTGCGCTGGGTCCCCTAAAGTAGACTAGCTCCCAGAGTTCTACCTACTGTGTTCCTTAAAGATGTTCTAATGACGACTGCATCCTCTGGTTTCCCCTGAACATCTCTTTTGGCTTTAAAATGGACCAGGCCAGACCAGTCCCCTCCACTACCGGGTTGGCATCCTTGACCCAAAACCAGTTATTTCCAGTAATCGTCTCACCTGCACAGTTTACCAGGCTATGCATGCGTCTGCGCACATTGTATCTGTAATACTTTGTATTTGTATGGTCCGCCCCATTTTACAATCCAAAGGAAATGTTCTGGGGAAAACTGAGGACGCAGTCGGGGTCAGAACAGCTTAATGGAGTATAGTATGTATAACTTTTTTTTTCTCTTCAGTCCTGTCACTTTGGATGTCCTTTTTAAATATCCAATTGTACTATTAAGCTTAAAGGGGCCCATACACTGGTCGATTTCAGCGCTTCTATAGAATTGATCAATCAGAAATCGATTCTATCAGATCGATCGACTTCGATGGATTTGATCTATCTGACAGGATAGAAAATCTAGGTTGATCTGCTGCTGGCAGCATATAGATGGCCCATAGAGTTGCATTGGATCTAATATTCCAATAATGCATTTAGATCGATTTCCAATAGATTTTATTCTGAAATCTATTGGAAATCTGTTCCTAGTGTGTGGCACACATCAGATTCCGGTCAGATTCGACTTGATGGGCATCTGACAGAAATCTATCTGATGGACGAATCTGCTGCAAATCTATAAGTGTATGGTCACCTGAAGTATCTAACCACTGACCCCTGCACATTATTTGGTTACATTTTATTATTTGAATTTTAACATAACCATGAAGTAATAACGAATAATACATTATTAAAAGTATGCCACTATTTTTTTTTTATTTTTTATTTTTTTTTTATTAGAACATGCTATCTGCATTTTACATTACATTACATTACATTACAGTATGTCAACTACTGTCATATGTTTTATTAGCTTTGTCTGAAGTATACTGTATTTACTCGACTAAGTCTAGACATTTAGGTCTGATTCACTAAAGTATAGAGGTTGACTTATACACGCGTCACATGCAGCACTGAGCACACTGAGTAATGTGTGAACTGTTAGTGAAATTTCTATATGCAGCAGTGTACCCAGTGCTAAGTGACACTGGCTTCATTCAATTCATCAAGCATTACCGCATTTGGTAATGCTGAAAACAGCTGACTTTACTGAGCACTTAGGAAAATGTCAATTCATCAAAGCTGTTACCGCATGAAAAGCTGAAATTATGGAGCAGTGAGATAAATTACTGACTTGTGTGGTAATTATCTCCACACATGTCAGCAAATGTCAATTCATCAAGGTTGCAGCATTCTGTAAAATGTGTGGTGATCATCTCCAGCTCTCATCTGTCGATAACAAGCCTCGAATGCATTAAGTGTGGATGTCCCCATGATTGACAGGAGCAGGCAGCCAATAGAAAGAGCCCCTGTCTCCTGCAAGTGCTGCTGATGGGTAGCGCAGGCTTCTCTGGTGGAAAAAGCTTTTAGATCCCCCAGGCAGCGAGCAGAGAGAAAAGAACAAAAGATGTTTTCCTGGCACCCTTCAGTAGTGTAACCCCTTGAGTGCCTGTTTGAATATGCAGAGATGCTAGTGGGAGCTTGTGGCGAAATGACACAAGACAAGACAAATAACATTTATATCACGCTTTTCTCCTGGCGGACTCAAAGCGCCAGAGCTGCAGCCACTAGGGCGCGCTCTATATAGGCAGTAACAGTGTTAATGAAACTTGCCTAAGGTCTCCTACTGAATAGGTGCTGGCTTACTGAACAGGCAGAGCCGAGATTCGGACCCTGGTCTCCTGTGTTAGAAGGGCATGTGTAATGTTTCTTGGCAGTTCATCTAAGCTGTGGCAAGGAAATTGAATGTTAAGACTAATGGGACAGATTCAGCAAGAGCAGAGGCAGTATAACATGCACATCTATATGGAAGTTGGGTATGCCTCTTTTCTATTATAATACCCTCACTGCACAGACCTATTCGGTAAATTGCCGAACATCTACCACATGTAGAAAATTATTGATGAATTAGCACACACAAGTCTAAAATACTGAATGCGGTATTTTAAGGCCTTAGTTATTGTTATCGAACAGCCCTTGATGAATTGAAGCCACTTTCTTGATAAAGGAAATGCCAAGAAAACACACAGGTCTGAAAGTGCTGGCCACAATTGACAAACAAAGGAGCAGGGTGAAAATACTGGGCTGCAGGAAGGGGTGAATAATTGCCGCACTTGAGGGCCTGGAGGACTTACTGGCTGCACATAAGGGACAGGAGGAGTTAATGGCTGCAATACTGTATGCAGTGCTGTCATTACACCCTCCTGGTCCTCAAATGCAGTTGTTAATTCTTCCTGGTCCCTGAATGCAGCAATTAACTTTGCTGGGTAGACTTATACTTGAGTCAGAACAAAGTTCCAGCTTAAAGTGAATGCTGCATTTAAAAAAAAATTGAAGCAAATACTTGCCTAAGGAGAGGGAAGGCTCTGGGTCATATAGAGCCTTCTGTCTCCTCTCTCGGTGCTCTCTATCCTGTGCTCGCTTCCCCCCGTTTCAATCCCCCGCCGAAAGGGTATTTGGAAGTCTTCAGGAGCTGTGCCCCCCTGAAGACATGCGGCTCTCTACAAGAGAGCGTGCTTGCGCAGGCACAGTACAGGGCCGCCCTTCTTCAGGAGCACTCGGGCTCCCTGAAGACTTTTGAAGCCTCCTTCGGCCGGAAAAAGCAGTATTTGACTAATTTAGTCAAATACTGATACTGGGCGAGCCAGCACTGGATCGAGGGGACCAGGAGAGGAGCCGGAAGGCTCGATAGGACCCAGAGCCTTCCCTCTCCTTGGGTAAGTATCTGTTTCATTTTTTTAAATGCAGTTCCCATTCACTTTAAAGAGGGACTCCAGTGAAAAAAATGTAATAAAAAGTGCTTCATTTTTACAATAACTATGTATAAATGATTTAGTCAGTGCTTGCCCATTATAAAATCTTTTAAATCCCTGATTTACATTCTGACATTTATCACATGGTGACATTTTTACTGATGGCAGGTTATGTAACTGCTGCTAGCTTTTTTGGTAGTTGGAAACAGCTGTAAACAGCTATTTCCCACAATGCAACAAGGTTCACAGACCGGAAACTGCCAGGAGTACCATGGTCCTCAGAGTTTCTTGTGGTAGGGGTTTCACCACAAAATTAGCTATCCCCCTGATCCGTTTGTGAAAAGAAATAGATTTCTCATGTAAAAGGGGGTATCGGCTACTGATTGAGATGAAGTTCAATTCTTGGTCATGGTTTCTCTTTAAGGCCTAGTGCACACCGAGTGCTTTTGGTAGCGTTTTTAGGGACGCTTGCGGCTGAGGAAACGCTTGGGTAATGTATTTCAATGGGCGGGTGCACACCAGAGCGGTAGGCATTTTGCAGAAACGCATACTCCCGGGCTGCAGCATTTTTTGGATTTTGGAGGCGTTTCTGCCTCCAATGTTAAGTATATTATTATTTATTGTATTTATAAAGCGGCAACATATTACGCAGCGCTGGACAATAAATAGGGAAAACGCATGATAAAACGCCAGATCAGAGCGTTTTTTGTTACAGTAGCTGTTCAGTAACAGCTTTACTGTAACCATATCTGTAATGTGCTACACAAAAAAAGCTACACTAAACCGCAAAACTTCATAATAATAAGAAAAAAACGCTTCAAAAATCGCTAGCATTTTGCAGATCTGCTAGCGTTTTTTGATGTGCACTAGGCCTTTGATGGTCAAATATTGGAGTTGACTTATATTAGAGGATATACGGTACCTTGTTTTAATATCATAATTCTTTAACGAGATGAAGTATGAATTATGAAATCTAATCTCTGGCCTCTTGTTCCATTTTGGTGCTCTAGTCTCCTTCTAAGCGTCCCTCCATAACCAAGGGCTGGACCACACCTAGAGCATTTTCAGGTTTCTTTTTAACCACTCAAGGACCGCAGGCTTTACCCCTACCTCCCAACCAATGCCCCCCAATCCCCCCCCCCCCCCCCCAAGAACCAGGCTAATTTTTTAAAATTAGGCCACTGCAACTTTAAGGGCTCACTGCAGGGTCGTACAACTCAGCACAGAAGTGTTCTCCCCCCCCCCCCCCCCCTTTTTTTTTTTTGCCCACCAACAAAGCTTTCTGTTTGTGGGGTCTGATCCCTGCCGGCATGTTTATTTATCTAGGATTATTTTTTAAAATTTTACTATTTTTTATTTTGTAGAAAGCCCACCCTCCATCCCCCCCACCAGCTAATCACCGCGATCGGCTGTCATCAACATCAGCCCATGACAGCCGATTGTCACCGCCCCAAGACTTCATGCCAGTTGCTGTTGAGCGGTCCTGGGGCTGCGGCCGCATCCATGCCAATTGGGTTTGAAGTGGTCATAAAGTAGTTAAGCACCAGCTGCCCATAGGAGGGCCCATAGGACAAAAGTTTTTTTGCCCCCAGTGCTGTACTTCTCCTGTCTCAAGCACTAATCTTCAGTTTGATACTTATAAATACTGTGCACTATGCCTTTTTGTACAGATTTATTTTGTATAGTTTATTTTTAGCTTATTTTCCTTTTAGCTTTCCTTTTTTATGTGTGTGAGTTTTCTGGACACAGTCACACCACTTTATACACTAACCTCCCCATCCCTTTGGCCTGTTACCCTGAGGATAGTTTACAAGTGAAGTCCTGGGGCTGTGGCCCTGGGGCATCACCCTTGCCAGCTACAGTGCCAGCTCATTCAGCCTCTTTCCAGGAGGCAGAGAGGGCAGGGAACATAAATCACTTCTACTTTCCTGTAACAGAATGATCTCTCCCTCTCCCTTCTCCTCACCTAGCAGATCTGCAACTATGGCAGCTACTTTGGACATGGATAGTATTCAGGACTAAAAGGGTTTTTCAAACCCTTTTTGCATCCACATTATGTTTACCTTGTGCCTACTCAGCCCAGCATCTTCTATATCCAGTTCTGCTTGAGTTTGTGGAGCTCAGCTACAATGCTGAAGTCCCTCCACTTTACAACCCAGCACACTTTACCATTTTTCTAGGTGGAGCTGTAGTAGTGCTATGTAAGGATGACAGGGCAACCCTCCAAAGGCTAGAGCTAATTTGTGGGGACTAGGAGGCATTAAGGGCTAGCATTTTGCAACACAATGCATCCTTTTTCCGACACTACACTCTTTCACAGGATTCCCTATTATGCACATTTTTGTTTTTACCAACTTTGGCCTTTTCTCACTCTGCTTCTGATTGGTGTCCAACTTGGCCTTTGCCACAGATACTGATAAATGCTTCTGATTGGTGTCCAACTTGGATATATATATATATATATATATATATATATATATATATATATATATATATATATATATATATATATATATATATATATATATATATATATATATATATATATATATATATATATATATATATATATATATATATATATATATATATATATATATATATATATATATATATATATATATATATATATATATATATATATATATATATAATTTTTTTTTTTTTTTTTTTTTTTTTTTTTTTTTATATATTATATTAATTTGTGAATCTACACTCCAAGACCATATTCCTGCTGGCTCTAGTAAAGACAGAGGGGGTTACTTTATACTCTTAAAGGAATACTATCGATACCCAAGTGTTCTAAAATGACAATGTACAAATAATGTCTAGTAGCTGTGTAAACATTTTCCTACTTTTCATGTTAAATATCAGAGGCAAAAGCTGTAATTTATTGAGGGTGGGATTTAGCTATATTGGGACAAATCAGTTGCAGAAGGGGTGTCTGCTTCAATGCACAGCCAGAGTTACATATAAGACTACAGAAAGCAAATATCAAGCATATCAAACTCTGAAAGCAAAAACAATATGAAAAAGCTGTGAGAATGTTACATTTCCACATTTCCTCTGCTCTCTTCAGACACTTCAGTCAGAAACAGAGCTCCCAACAGCTGCAGCTCCTGTGTCCTGTCTTTCTCTGTCACACACAGAGCTACACATAGAGTTAACTGATCAAGTGTGAGGGGAATTTCCCCTCTCCTCATGGCTCAGTCAACCGTAAGCAAAGAAGTTGCTACTAAAATGTATACACCAGTACTTAGCAGCACTTCTCAAACAATTCCTGTGTCAATTGAAAAAAATATGTGAATCGATAGTATTCCTTTGTTAGCCCATGTCTCCAACCAGTTCCAGTCACAACTTCCACAGTCAGTTATACCTGTTTACTTATACTTTTTCCCCACTTACCAATGTAACGTTTGTTCAAACATTTAACCACTTGAGGACCTAGGGCTTTCTACCCCTTAAGGACCGGACACTTTTTTTCCATTCAGACCACTGCAGCTTTCACGGTTTATTGCTCGCTCATACAACCTACCACCTAAATGAATTTTGGCTCCTTTTCTTGTCACTAATAAAGCTTTCTTTTGGTGCTATTTGATTGCTCCTGCGATTTTTACTTTTTATTATATTCATCAAAAAAGACATAAATTTTGGCAAAAAAATGATTTTTTTAACTTTCTGTGCTGACATTTTTCAAATAAAGTAAAATTTCTGTATACACGCAGCGCGAAAAATGTGGACAAACATGTTTTGGATAAATAAAAACCCATTCAGTGTATATTTATTGGTTTGGGTAAAAGTTATAGCGTTTACAAACTATGGTGCAAAAAGTGAATTTTCCCATTTTCAAGCATCTATGACTTTTCTGACCCCCTGTCATGTTTCATGAGGGGCTAGAATTCCAGGATAGTATAAATACCCCCCAAATGGCCCCATTTTGGAAAGCAGACATCCCAAAGTATTCACTGAGAGGCATAATGAGTTCATAGAAGATATTATTTTTTGTCACAAGTAAGCGGAAAATGACACTTTGTGACAAAGAAAAAAAAAAATAAAAAGTTTCCATTTCTTCTAACTTGCGACAAAAAAAAAATGAAATCTGCCACGGACTCACCATGCCCCTCTCTGAATACCTTGAAGGGTCTACTTTCCAAAATGGGTCATTTGTGGGGTGTGTTTACTGTCCTGACATTTTGGGGGGGTGCTAAATTGTAAGCACCCCTGTAAAGCCTAAAGGTGCTCATTGGACTTTGGACCCCTTAGCGCAGTTAGGCTGCCAAAAAGTGCCACACATGTGGTATTGCCATACTCAGGAGAAGTAGTATAATGTGTTTTAGGGTGTATTTTTACACATACCCATGCTGGGTGGGAGAAATATCTCTGTAAATGACAATTTTTTTAATTTTTTTTTTACACACAATTGTCCATTTACAGAGATCTTTCTCCCACTCAGCATGGGTATGTGTAAAAATACACCCCAAAACACATTATACTACTTCTCCTGAGTACGGCGATACCACATGTTTGGTACTTTTTTGCACCCTAACTGCACTAAAGGGCCCAAAGTCCAATGAGTACCTTTAGGATTTCACAGGTCATTTTGAGAAATTTCATTTCTAGACTACTCCTCACGGTTTAGGGCCCCTAAAATGCCAGGGCAGTATAGGAACCCCACAAATGACCCCATTTTAGAAAGAAGACACCCCAAGGTATTCCTTTAGGAGTATGGTGAGTTCATAGAAGATTTTATTGTTTGTCACAAGTTAGCGGAAAATGACACTTTGTGAAAAAACACAATTAAAATCAATTTCCGCTAACTTGTGACAAAAAATAAAATCTTCTATGAACTCGCTATACTACTAACGGAATACCTTGGGGTGTCCTCTTTCTAAAATGGGATCATTTGTGGGGTTCCTATACTGCCCTGGCATTTTAGGGGCCCTAAACCGTGAGGAGTAGTCTTGAAACGAAATTTCTCAAAATGACCTGTGAAATCCTAAAGGTACTCATTGGACTTTGGGCCCCTTAGCGTACTTAGGGTGTAAAAAAAGTGCCACACATGTGGTACCGCCGTACTCAGGAGAAGTAGTATAATGCGTTTTGGGGTGTATTTTTACACATACCCATGCTAAGTGGGAGAAATATCTCTGTAAATGACAATTGTTTGATTTTTTTTTTTTACACACAATTGTACATTTACATAGAAATTTCTCCCACCCAGCATGGGTATGTGTAAAAATACACCCCAAAACACATTATACTACTTTTCCTGAGTACGGCGGTACCACATGTGTGACACTTCTTTTTTTGCAGCCTAGGTGCGCTAAGGGGCCCAACGTCCTATTCACAGGTCATTTTGAGGCATTTGTTTTCTAGACTACTCCTCGCGGTTTAGGGCCCCTAAAATGCCAGGGCAGTATAGGAACCCCACAAGTGACCCCATTTTAGAAAGAAGACACCCCAAGGTATTCCGTTAGGTGTATGGCGAGTTCATAGAAGATTTTATTTTTTTGTCACAAGTTAGTGAAAAATTACACTTTGAAAAAAACCCAATAAAAATCAATTTCCGCTAACTTTTGACAAAAAATAAAATCTTCTATGAACTCGTCATACACCTAACAGAATACCTTGGGGTGTCTTTTTTTCTAAAATGGGGTCACTTGTGGGGTTCCTATACCACCTTGGCATTTTACGGGCCCAAAACCGTGAGTAGTCTGGAAACCAAATGTCTCAAAATGACTGTTCAGGGGTATAAGCATCTGCAAATTTTGATGACAGGTGGTCTATGAGGGGGCGAATTTTGTGGAACCGGTCATAAGCAGGGTGGCCTTTTAGATGACAGGTTGTATTAGGCCTGATCTGATGGATAGGAGTGCTAGGGGGGTGACAGGAGGTGATTGATGGGTGTCTCAGGGGGTGGTTAGAGGGGAAAATAGATGCAATCAATGCACTGGGGAGGTGATCGGAAGGGGGTCTGAGGGGGATCTGAGGGTTTGGCCGAGTGATCAGGAGCCCACACGGGGCAAATTAGGGCCTGATCTGATGGGTAGGTGTGCTAGGGGGTGACAGGAGGTGATTGATGGGTGTCTCAAGGTGTGATTAGAGGGGGAAAAATATGCAAGCAATGCACTGGCGAGGTGATCAGGGCTGGGGTCTGAGGGCATTCTGAGGGTGTGGGCGGGTGATTGAGTGCCCTAGGGGCAGATAGGGGTCTAATCTGATAGGTAGCAGTGACAGGGGGTGATTGATGGGTAATTATTGGGTGTTTAGGGTAGAGAACAGATGTAAACACTGCACTTGGGAGGTGATCGGACGTCGGATCTGCGGGCGATCTATTGGTGTGGGTGGGTGGGTGATCAGATTGCCCGCAAGGGGCAGGTTAGGGGCTGATTGATGGGTGGCAGTGACAGCTGGTGATTGATGGGTGGCAGTGACGGGGTGATTGATGGGTGGCAGTGACAGGGGGTGATTGATGGGTGATTGATAGGTGATTGACAGGTAATCAGTGGGTTATTACAGGGGAGAACAGATGTAAATATTGCACTGGCGAATTGATAAGGGGGGGGTCTGAGGGCAATCTGAGCGTGTAGGCGGGTGATTGGGTGCCCGCAAGGGACAGATTAGGGTCTGATCTGATGGGTAACAGTGACAGGTGGTGATAGGGGGTGATTGATGGGTGATTGATGGGTAATTAGTGGGTGTTTAGAGAAGATAACAGATGTAAACAATACATTTGGGAGGTAATCTGACGGCGGGTTTGCGGGCGATCTAATGGTGTGGGTGGGTGATCAGATTGCCCACAAGGGGCAGGTTAGGGGCTGATTGATGGGTGGCAGTGACAGGGGGTGATTGATGGGTGATAGGTGATTGGCAGGTGATTGACAGGTGATCAGTGGGTTATTACAGGGAAGAACAGATGTAATTAATGCACTGGTGAATTGATAAGGGGGGGTCAGAGGGCAATCTGAGCGTGTGGGCGGGTGATTGGGTGCCCGCAAGGGGCAGATTAGGGTTTGATCTGATAGGTAAAAGTGACAGGTGGTGATAGGGGGTGATTGATGGGTAATTAGTGGGTGTTTAGAGGAGAGAATAGATGTAAACAATGCATTTGGGAGGTGATCTGATGTCGGATCTGCGGGCGATCTATTGGTGTGGGGGAGGTGATCAGATTGCCCGCAAGGGGCAGGTTAGGGGCTGATTGATGGGTGGCAGTGACAGGGGGTGATTGATGGGTGATTGACAGGTGATCAGGGGGGATAGATGCATACAGTACATGGGGGGGGGGGGGTCTGGGGAGAATCTGAGGGGTGGGGGGGTGATCAGGAGGGAGCAGGGGGCAGGGGGGGGATAAAAAAAAATAGCGTTGACAGATAGTGACAGGGAGTGATTGATGGGTGATTAGGGGGGTGATTGGGTGCAAACAGGGGTCTGGGGGGTGGGCAGGGGGGGGGTCTGATGGGTGCTGTGGGCGATCTGTGGGGGGGGGGAATCAGTGTGCTTGGTGCAAACTAGGGTGGCTGCAGCCTGCCCTGGTGGTCCCTCGGACACTGGGACCACCAGGGCAGGAGGCAGCCTGTATAATACACTTTGTAAACATTACAAAGTGTATTATACACTTTGTATGCGGCGATCGTCGGGTTAACATCCCGCCGGCGCTTCCGTATGGCCGGCGGGATGTTGCGGCGGGTGAGCGGCGCCAGGCGCGGAGGCGGAGGATCGCGTCACGGATGACGCGATCGCTCCGCCCATGCCCCTACAAGGACCGCCGCCATTTGTCTATACGGCGGTCCTTGCGGGGTGCACTTCCCGGCCGCCAATTGTATATACGGCGGTCGGGAAGTGGTTAACGTATACCTGACCCAAGGCAAAGCTACCTAAGGTAAGAACAGAGGTATGTTTTCTTAAGCTCTGTAAATCCTCCCCTACATGACCACAACAGATTGATTTATTCATGACCAGAACAAAATCTGTCATGTTGAAATATCAATTGCTTTCAAGTACGGTGTACCTGACTCAAGGCAGAGCTACCTAAAATAAGCCCAGAGTGATGTTTATGCTGGGTCCACATGCCTTTATGCCTTATCTGTCCTCTCCCTGACCCCCATGTCTCTGTAATCATTTCTTGAAAAATCTTTCAGCTAACATTTTTAGACAGGAAGAGGCAGGCTTGCTGCAATGTTTACGCCCATCACCCTTTACAAGACTGAATGGGGGGGGGAGTAGAGGGTGATAGAACGGAACATTGCTGCAAGCCTGCCTTTTCCAGCCCGATTTTACTTTAGCTGTTCAGATTTTTTTCAAGTAGCAATTACAGAGACAAGGAAAAAAACAGACAACGCTCAAGTTACCGTATGTGGATTCAGCATGAACATACCCCTGAGCTTTAGGTTGCTTTGCCTCAAGTTAGCTATACTGGCCACGGGAAGCCTACATCTTCTGTGGTCATATAGGTGACATTTGACAGAACTAAAGAAAATTGTCTGGTTTTAACTCCTTCGTGCATGAAAGACACCTCTTCAGCTATCAGGTTGTTTTGTTCTTTACAATGTGCATTTCTTTTGCTAGATTTAACTGTTCCTCCTATTGGTGAAAGCCATTTTTACAGTTCTTGCATTTTTTTTCTTGCACGTTTTATGTAGTGTTGATACATTTTTCACAGTATATTAAATGAACAGTTAACATTGCCAACTGTCCCTCTGAGGAGATCACAATCTGACATCCCAATAACCTTCTATGGCCACTTGTGGAGGGAAGCAAGTTTTGTAATGTGGGTGTTAAAATGCATTTCTTCTGGATACTTTGCTAAGAGAACTAACTCAATATAGATTTTGTCCTGTAAGATTTAAACCTAGCTATTAGGCTTTTTTTTCCACATTGACGTTGATCTCCAGGGAGAGCTTTCTGGTCTCTCACTCCCGAAATCGTACATTAGAGCATTATCATGCTAGCATTTGTATAGCACTTTTCTCTAGTCAGACTCAAAGCATTTTTGAACTGTGACCACTAAGCATGCACTCAATAGGCCACAGTGCCGTGTTGGGGAGTCTTGCACAAGGACTCCTTACTGAATGTAAATCCTGGTCTCCTATGTCGGAGGTGGTACCCTTAACCAGTACACTGGTCAGCCACTCCATACATCGTAGTAGCATGTTTTGTTTGTTGTTGTTTTGTTTTTAAAGCCCACACATAGATACTTCTGCAGTGTTAGTTGAGTCAGTGGTCACTTGGTCATACTGGTATATCCTAAGTTTTCCCCTCCTCCCTGGTGGTATGATTTCTGGATTTTAGGGTCTTTTCAGCAAATTTCAGACCCTAAAATCGGGGAAAAAATCATGCAGCCAGAAAACCAGCAGCAGCCCCAGCATTCGCTCACCTCCCTGGGCTCCAGCGCTGCAATTTTCCCTCCATCCTCCGGGTGGCACTGTAACTCTGGTGATGCAAAGCAAAAAGGTAGACCGCTACACTTACGTGTGTACACAGATGGGAGCAGGGAGATCAATGCCAAAAGTCCATAAATATCCAAGGAAGTCCCGCTACACCAAGAGGTAGGGTGAAGTAGAAAAAATACTTTATTGTAAATCCATCTTAACCACTTAATGACCGCCTAACGCCGATAGGCGTCGGCGGGTCGTTAGTGGTATAGCATGGAAACGGCCGCTCGATCAAGCGGCCTTTCCATGGCAGTTCACGGAGACTGTCTCCGTGAACAGTGTGCGAGCCGCCGATCGCGGCTCGCACGCATAAAGTAAACATCCGGGGAAGAAATCCCCGCTGTTTACATCACACGGCGCTGCTGCGCAGCAGCGCCGTGACGTAGATCGGCGATCCCCGGCCTCTGATTGGCCGGGGATCGCCGGCATCTGAAAGGCAGAAGCCTATCCTATCAGGCGCAGGACGGAACTCCGTCCTGCGCCACTCACAGGGTAAGGGAGAGGGAGGGAAAGCCGGGGAGGGCGGAAAGCGCTCCGGAGGGGGGCTTTGAAGAGCCCCACCCGGAAAGTGCGGGTAGCCGGCGGCGATCAGACCCCCCCCAGCAGGACATCCCCCTAGTGGGGAAAAAAGGGGGGGGGGGGGAGTCTGATCGCCCTGGCTATTTCCTGATCGGTGCTGCGGGCTGGAGAGTCCACGCAGCACCGATCAGAAGAAACTACCCTGGTCCTTAAGTGGTTAATCCATTACCAGTGTACAAGTAAAAAGCTCACGCGTATCGGAGCAATGTGTGGCTCCTTAATCATAGCTATGATTAAGGAGCCACACATTGCTCCGATACGCGTGAGCTTTTTACTTGTACACTGGTAATGGATTAAGATGGATTTACAATAAAGTATTTTTTCTACTTCACCCTACCTCTTGGTGTAGCGGGACTTCCTTGGATATTTAAGTAACTCTGGTGAGATCGAGGCTCTAAATTACTCTGTAGTGAGATCACTGACGGCGGAGGACAGGAAAGAGAATGGCTACCGAGGTCTGGATCACCCAGGAGGTGAGTAAACATGCCCACTGCGCGCTATTCTTTGCATAGAGCTCCTGACGGCCTACGTTCGGACTTATTACCAGGGAGGTTAAAGACTAAGGGCCGTTTCCACCAGCGCGGAAACCGGGCCGAATCCGCAGAGTTTCCCCGCAGGCAAGTCGCTCGGGGAAACTCTGCCATAGGAAATAATGGCGCCGCCGGCCGAATCGCTTAGTGATTCGGCCGGCATTGCCCACAGTTTTCGCGTGGGAGGCAGCGAATCCCATAGCCGTGCATGGCACGGGTTCTGGGATTCGTCTGTGTTCTCGCAGTCAGGGTTGGTAAGTGGCAGCAGACTCCCTAAACTATTGCAGCACCCTTTGGAAAGGAAGCATGGTCCAGAGAAGGAGGCTGCGCTCCCAAGATGGGAAAATGCCAGCTTGCAGTCACATGATCATAGACTCTTTTAGCAAAACAAACACATTTCTTATTTTGTTGTTTTTAAACATGCAGCCACTGTGCTATCTTTTTGGGGTTGAGGGTAATGCAAAACACTTCTTACAATTCCTCAAGGCCACTCAAAAGCACACTGTTCCATTCCTCATTGTAGCTGCTATTGCCCTGTACCTTTCTTTGTTACGCCTCTCATTTCTGTCAGCATGTCTGTTCTTAGACATTATAAGGATTGTGTTGCATATACTTTTGTTTTGTTTCCCCAGCGTGTGTTTTTGTGGGACTTGGATGAGACCATTATCATCTTTCACTCTCTGCTCACCGGTTCATATGCACAAAAGTACGGAAAGGTACATATTTCAGGATCCACTGCTCAGAATTTGTATACATTTGTTCTTGCTTGTTTTTGTATGTTAGAAGTTTCATACACTGCTTTTAAATATTTGTTACTGGGTTTTTTTATGCCTAATTTTTGTGGTTTTTATTAAATAATTAACTTAAAACATCTGTTAAGATTCAAGGCTGTGTTACTGTAAGTTGTCATAGGGTGATCTGTCATTTGTTGTACTAATTACTTGAAACTCAAATTGCAACAACGCAAGGGTCCAACTTACTAAATAGGTAAAGTGTATTTGTAACTTAGAAAGTACACATGTTGAACTAGTTGTCCTGTAAAAAGCCATGCCTGCTTTCCAGAAATGCATATTTAAGTTGTATGAATTGCCAGCCCAACACTTTATGGCTAAGGCATTGTTCACACTGATAGTTTTAAATGTGGCTAAAAGACCACTATGATGAAAAACTGTAACATTTATAATCAAGTTTTATATAGGTCCTTGCCAAGGAGCGAAATGAAATCTTGAGAATCCTCCCTTAGGAGATGAACTAGTCTAACACCTGTTATAAAGCGGGTCAAAGCCATCAGATCGATAACACCTAGTGACAAGCTGCATGGGAAAAAAGTAATTTGCAGTTCAAGCATATGTACATACTGTATGAATATTACTGCTTTACAATTTTGCTTTAACCACTCTCAATTCTGTCAGTGGGAAGTGGCTGACTTATGCACATGCTAAAATGGAGGCTAGTGCAGTTGAGGTTTAGAAATTATAACTACAATACACATACCCACAGTTTATCACCCTCATAACCATCGGCATGAACAAAACCTTATTGCAATGAAATCTGGAGAGCAGGTGCTGAGCTTTTGCAAAACAAGATTCAATGGTTTAAATACTACATTAACCACATATAGACTGAAGTACAATATAATTACATCCTCTGTCACCAGTTTTGGCAGGACATGAATATTAGTATGTATGAGATTATGTAAGCCCAAAGTGTGCTGGCATGTGTCTGCTCATCACCCGTGGGACATTGGTGGATCTAACCAGGGTATTCCACCATAGTGTCAGGTTACCCCCTTTAAAACAATAATGGGTAAAAATGATAAACTGTGACTTGCTTCCATTTTTTCCTTTTTCCCTTTAGAATGCATAGGAAATAAAGTAAGAACTGGGCATAAAAGCACCTAAATCTAATCTAGTTTGTCCTGAAAACAAAAGTATAATTCACTTGGGTGTCATAAGTAGTAATACAGTTATTGCTGAATAAATAAGGATATAGATAAAATGTCAACACTGCTCTACCCGTAAGGGTAAAAAGGTCTTGGTACAAAGAACATATCTTGGCACTTGTACACATTGTTAAAGTCCCTGTATAGAAGAAATCTTATGTTCAGTTCTATTTACAAACAAGTTTTAAAATCTGAGGGTTTAAAAAGGTGTGTTTGGTTTTTTTGGGGTTTTTTTGTATTGTTTTTATAATTTTTTTTTTAGTACTAAACCAAAACTCCAGGAGCGGATCAGTTTATTTTGGTGCCCGGCTCTGAGAGCCGTGCGCCGAAACTGGGCGCCGTCATAGCAGCAATGCTCTGATGCGCACACCGGCTGCCAGACCCCAAATTACATCTCCCTCTGACAACTCGAAGGGGAATAGCCGCCTCGGAGTTTAGCGGAAACAGGAAGAGCCGTTATTCGGCTCTCCCCACGCCGAACTGAGCGGCGCCGATATAATATGCACCCCTCCAGGAGCAAACCTATGACACAACGGAATAGCCCACTGATTAGATTTGCTATTGACAGGTCACTAATATAAAACAAGTTCTTTACCTGAATTTTGAAATAAAAACATTTGGGCCTTTTTTTTGTTGCATTCATTATTCTCCCTGTGTGAATGAGTACTTGATTCCTGTGAATTGACATCCTCAGTTCAACATTACCTGTCGTGCTGTGAAGCTGCAATTGAACAACCATATTGAATATCGTATTTGTGATCCCCAGGCTTATTTCAGTTAGACAAAACGTTGTGCTTCCCCCATCCCTTTGTTGGCTTTTATTTAAAAAAACAACAACAAAAAAGCAGTGGCTATGTTTGAAGGCACTTTAAAGCCTTGTACATATGTAAGAAGGCATGTAAAACTAGAGATGGAGACAAGTCCTGGCCCTGCTGCAAAGCATTTGTAGCGGTGACAGGTAGATTCTGTCATCAAAAACCTATAGTACAGAAACATGCATACCGTTGAACCGGGGAGAGAGTGCAGTGGGTGCGGGCACTGGTGAGCCTGATGGCCAGGCTGCGCTTTCCTGTGAGGCTGCGTGTTTGAAGACATTCTAAAGCATTGTACATACTTAGGAGGAATGCTGCCCATCGGGATCGGCACCTGATCCCTTGAGTGACATGGCTGGGCCAAGACTGATAGACGCGCATTGTTGGCCTACAGGCTAGTAACATGTGCGACTCCTATGTGCGTGAAGGGGGGGGGGGGTGAAGGTTGAGTTGTATGGTTGTGATGCAGCAACCACCTCAGCCGAGTTTCATCTAGCTTGTGTACAGGGCTTAACTGCTATAAACAAAATCGCCACTATACGTCGTCTTTGCAAAATAAATGAAGCAAATCATTGCCCATTTTATTTCAGTTTCAAATCATGTGTATTCCCCCATACACATGCTAGATGAAACTCGGCTGAGGCAGTCGCTACGCCACAACCGCGCCGCTGCACTCTATCCCCCCCTAATTTTAAAAATTGAAGGCCATTTAGCTAGACTCAGCGATGCTTGAATCTGTCAACTGGCCTCCTGTCAAGTTGGTACTAGAAGGAATGGCCAGATTAATAATGCCTTCAATTGAGAGAGACGGAAGGTGTTGGGAAGGTTTCATTCTAGACTAGTTTGCCTGCCATGTTTAGATGCTCATGCCTGCCATGTTTAGATGCTCAAGTAGCTCAGAGGGAAATTGGATCTGGACATTTTTATATGATTTTTTTTTTTTAATGTTAGCCTTTAGCATTACATTTCCCATAGTTTGAAGCCTTACAATAAAGACTGGTTTTATTGCAACATTTGGATATGGAACATACTTGTATTGTTTTTGACATGTGATTTTCTGTACTGTACCTTTCTTTTGTTCTGACCAAAAAAATCTGCTAATCCATTGTTCTAAAATTCAATAAAAACTAGGTGTTGTACCAGACAGCACCACAGTTGGCTGCTAAATGCATACAACTCCTGGCTAACCTGCATTGTATACTTGGAAACCCTAAAGCTGGCCATACACAGGACATCTGTGGCCTTTTCTGATGTTCAGAGTTTTCTGTGGCATTTCAAAGAAAGAATGACCCGTAGAAAGTCACATGTACACTTCAGGGTAAATGGTCTGCTAAATGCCCAGCTAGCTATCAAATGAAATATGTGGTATCATTTTAAACATGATTAGTAGAAAAGATTTGAGTTGATGCCTATGTTATATGAATTGTTTTTAGTGACAATCTGAATCTGCAATACAATTATTTTTATATATTAAGTGCCAAAATATAGCACTTTAAAGTGACAGAATTTAAAAGATAATACATAAATTGTTACAAAACTGGTAGACAGGCTGCTACACTCACGTCTGTGACACATATGGGAGCAGGGAAGTTCAAGCCAAACATCCAGAAATCCAAAGAAAAAATCCCGCTGCACCAGATGGAGGGATATGATAAAAGAAGACCTTTATTTGTAATCCAACATCAAAATTGCAAGGAAAAGCTCACGCGTATCGGAGCGACGGCTCCTTAATCATAGCTTACAAAAGACAAACATTACACGGATTATATAGGTGAAAAAAGACACGCCCATAGGTGTCGACTCAATTCTTAAAGAGACATGATTAAAATGGTGTGAATCAATACAATACACCTAATAATAAAAAACATACACAGTAGATGTCCTTTTAAAACATAGCATCAAACATCGCATGTTGACAAATATGTGCAAATCGAAAATATATATGAGAGAGGGAACAGGACTAAATTAGAGGGAAAAAGGAGGGGTTTGGAGAGAAAAGGGGGGAGAAAAGGGGGGGGGGGGAAGAGGGATTGGCATAGCAAAAGGGGGGGGGGGGGTATTGTATGAACATATACATGTATAAATATATCAATGTGTAAAAAAGCGTACATGTACACCCACAGTCTATAATGGTCGTTGGAAAGTGTTGGAAACTATATGGAGACCTGCCTAACGCACAACTAGGAGTGAATATGCATCACTGTTTGTTAAACATTATATATCGTACTTAGATCTAACCTAGAATTCAAACCTAAAGGTAAGCGTGTCCCCAATTTCCAAATCCAGTACGCCTCTCTTTTTAACAGCATCCTGTCTGTGTCCCCACCCCTCACAGAACTCACAATCCTCTCCACACCCTGAAACTTAAAGCTGGACATGTCCCCGGAGTGGACATGTAAGAAATGTTTGGAAACACTAGAGATCTTGGTGATATAGGACTTATCCCTAAGGCACCTACCCGCTCCATTATAATGCTCAGATATTCTTTGTCGCAATGGGCGGGTGGTACAACCAACGTACTGGACTTGACATGTTTGGCACGATATTAAATAAACAACATTACATGTATGGCAATTGATATATTGTTTCATATCGTGCATGGTAGATTTGGAATATGAGACAATTACCCGAGTCTGGTCGTGAACACCACAGTACCTACACGTGTTGTACCCACACCTGTAGGAACCTTTATATGTGAGCCAAGTTGGGGTTTGTTTAGCTTTACCGCAATATAAACTCGGTGAGAGACTTGCAGCGAGAGTGGGGGCACGTCTTGAGGAGAAACCGCATCCTTCTGTTAATATTCTATGTAATTTTGGGTCCGCGTGCAGGACAGGCAAGTATTTTTTAATAGTATTAACAATTAGATTGTATTCTAAACTATAAGAGGTTACAAAGTTAACCCCTTTATTCCATTGTCTGTTCCTGCAAGCGGACCTCGGTGTCAAAAGATCCTGTCGTTTTTTATGAAGGGCCAAATCTTTGGCCTTTTGTATCTGATCTCGCTGGTAGCCTCGATTATGGAGTCTCGACTCTACTATTCCCAGCTCCTGTTGGAGCATATCAGGATCAGAACAGTTTCTCGCTGCCCTAACCATTTCACCATATGGGATGGATTTCAGTGTATGGCTAGGATGGCAGCTATTTGCCAACAGTAATGAGTTACCCGCACACGGCTTTCTGAAAGTTCTGGTCTGGATGCTCTTAGATCCCTCCCTGCTGGTCAATGTGAGATCTAAATAATCTATTTCCATTGTATTAGAGACCATAGTAAAGGAGAGGTTCAAATTGTTATTGTTACAGTACCCCAGAAAGCCGGGTAAAGCATCGCTGGGGCCCTTCCATATTAGCAGCAGGTCATCTATGTAACGGGCATACCAAAACAAGAAATCAGAGAAAGGATTATCATCCCCAAAGATGCGGAGCTCCTCCCACCACCCCATGTATAAATTCGCCAGGGATGGGGAGAATTTAGCTCCCATAGAAGCTCCGCATCTTTGGAGGTAGTAAACTCCATCAAACATAAAATAATTATGACTTAAAAGATACTCTACTGCCAATATAAGAAAATCACCCACCGCTGGGGAAAAAGTGCTATATTTTTTAATATGGAAATCTAAGGCTTTTAAGGCCAGGTGGTGGGGAATGGAGGAGTATAATGAGGCGACATCCATTGTCACCCAAATGAAACGGTCATCCCACTCTAGGTTCTCTATACTAGACAATAGATGTGTAGTGTCACGCAAAAACCCAGGGAGACGGCGTACCAAAGGCTGGAGACATGTGTCCACCCACTGTCCCAGGCGCTCACCCAAGGAGCCTATACCCGCAACTATCGGGCGGCCCCTCGGGGGGACGTCCGGTTTGTGTACTTTGGGTAAGTGATGAAAAATCGGGACAATGGGAGCCTCCACCATAAGGTACCCCCTCTCTCTATCACTAAAAACTCCCAATGAGACACCTAGGCTTAGTAACTGTCCCAGCTCCTTCTGGAAGCGTTGAGTGGGATCCCCAGGCAAGACCTGATAGGTGTTACTATCCCCCAATTGGCGCAGTGCCTCATCTTTGTAGGCCACCGCGTCAAGAACCACTACAGCACCTCCTTTATCAGCATTTCGAATAATTATTGTTTTATTATTTTGGAGGGACTGTAGTGCCTCTTTTTCTGTTTTGGTAAGGTCAGAAGGGGCCCTAGATATTCTTTTAATCTGCATGAGTTCAGCTTCGACCAAATCTTGGAAGGTGTCCACCACCGGTGTCCTGGCCTGAATCGGGTAAAAATGTGGATTGGAGGCAGCCACCGGACCCGGGGCTGTCTCAGAGGCTGGGCCATCACTCATGCTGGACAAATGTTCCAACACGAGGATGGTCGAGACCTCCTGATATGGAGGGATCTGCCCAATCTCCGGAACAGCAAAAGAGGAGGGTCCGGTGGATGCCCCACTACCAACATTCACTTCATCTGATGCTTCTGTTTCAAGGAAATGCTTTCTCACCATCAAATTTCTCACAAATTTATTAACGTCTAGCATAGTGCTAAAAACATCAAAGTGGTAAGACGGTGCAAAGGAAAGACCCCTAGAAAGAAGAGCTGTTTCAGCCTGGGAAAGTTCTACACTTGACAAGTTAATGACATTGGTAGTAGCTATGGAATATTTCGTTCTCTTGCAGTGCTTACGACCTGCTCTCCTGCTCTTTCTCCTCTTTTGTTCCTGTATTTGCGGTTCCCCCTCTTGGGACGTTGGTAATATGTGGGTTGCCTTGGAGGGGTCTCTTGAATGGTCCGTCCGCGCTGGTCCCCCCCCTTTGGGGTACCAGCAAAGACTGACTGCGCCCTCTCCTCCCTAACCTCTGAAATATCTGATGCGGATCCTGTGCTGTCTATTGAGCTAAAGCTGACCCTCTTGGTGTACCTTGGTTTACGAAGAATAGGTCTAGGTGACCTGTGCACTGTCTCCCACCTACCCCATTCGTATACCACATTATTCTTGTAGTCACCCGAGTCCCTAAGAAACTTGACCCTTTTGGTATTCATAATAAGATTCTCAATCTTGGAGATATTTTCCTTCATTTTAGTAGTCAGGTCATCAAAATGTTCAAAGGAAGAGAATTTATTAAGTTCTCTTCGCGTATCTGCAATTTGAACCTTGATGTCTGTCAATTTTCTTTCCTCATATGTTATTATCAGTTTCATAAGACGAATGGAACAGTCAGTCAATACTTGGTTCCATTCGAGTACGAACTGATCCGAATAAATGGTGGTAGGGACTTTTTTGATGCGCAGTCCCCTAGGTATCATGCCTTCAGCTACATAATGTTTTAAGGTTGTTATGTCCCACCAAAGGCGGACTTCTTTATCTAGAAGGCACTCCAAACCTGAAAAGGAAGATTGTAAATTCATAGCTGGATCAACATTACATGACCCTGATTCTTTAGAAAAAACAGACATATATTTGTTAATTTTGTCTGGGTACATTAATAATTCACCCAAAATGTCCAACGCATAATCAGATCCTGCTTCTACTGATTCTAGGTTCTCAGGATTACCATTATCAGTTACTCTCATATATATTTTCGATTTGCACATATTTGTCAACATGCGATGTTTGATGCTATGTTTTAAAAGGACATCTACTGTGTATGTTTTTTATTATTAGGTGTATTGTATTGATTCACACCATTTTAATCATGTCTCTTTAAGAATTGAGTCGACACCTATGGGCGTGTCTTACTAAAATGAAGGAAAATATCTCCAAGATTGAGAATCTTATTATGAATACCAAAAGGGTCAAGTTTCTTAGGGACTCGGGTGACTACAAGAATAATGTGGTATACGAATGGGGTAGGTGGGAGACAGTGCACAGGTCACCTAGACCTATTCTTCGTAAACCAAGGTACACCAAGAGGGTCAGCTTTAGCTCAATAGACAGCACAGGATCCGCATCAGATATTTCAGAGGTTAGGGAGGAGAGGGCGCAGTCAGTCTTTGCTGGTACCCCAAAGGGGGGGGACCAGCGCGGACGGACCATTCAAGAGACCCCTCCAAGGCAACCCACATATTACCAACGTCCCAAGAGGGGGAACCGCAAATACAGGAACAAAAGAGGAGAAAGAGCAGGAGAGCAGGTCGTAAGCACTGCAAGAGAACGAAATATTCCATAGCTACTACCAATGTCATTAACTTGTCAAGTGTAGAACTTTCCCAGGCTGAAACAGCTCTTCTTTCTAGGGGTCTTTCCTTTGCACCGTCTTACCACTTTGATGTTTTTAGCACTATGCTAGACGTTAATAAATTTGTGAGAAATTTGATGGTGAGAAAGCATTTCCTTGAAACAGAAGCATCAGATGAAGTGAATGTTGGTAGTGGGGCATCCACCGGACCCTCCTCTTTTGCTGTTCCGGAGATTGGGCAGATCCCTCCATATCAGGAGGTCTCGACCATCCTCGTGTTGGAACATTTGTCCAGCATGAGTGATGGCCCAGCCTCTGAGACAGCCCCGGGTCCGGTGGCTGCCTCCAATCCACATTTTTACCCGATTCAGGCCAGGACACCGGTGGTGGACACCTTCCAAGATTTGGTCGAAGCTGAACTCATGCAGATTAAAAGAATATCTAGGGCCCCTTCTGACCTTACCAAAACAGAAAAAGAGGCACTACAGTCCCTCCAAAATAATAAAACAATAATTATTCGAAATGCTGATAAAGGAGGTGCTGTAGTGGTTCTTGACGCGGTGGCCTACAAAGATGAGGCACTGCGCCAATTGGGGGATAGTAACACCTATCAGGTCTTGCCTGGGGATCCCACTCAACGCTTCCAGAAGGAGCTGGGACAGTTACTAAGCCTAGGTGTCTCGTTGGGAGTTTTTAGTGATAGAGAGAGGGGGTACCTTATGGTGGAGGCTCTCATTGTCCCGATTTTTCATCACTTACCCAAAGTACACAAACCGGACGTCCCCCCGAGGGGCCGCCCGATAGTTGCGGGTATAGGCTCCTTGGGTGAGCGCCTGGGACAGTGGGTGGACACATGTCTCCAGCCTTTGGTACGCCGTCTCCCTGGGTTTTTGCGTGACACTACACATCTATTGTCTAGTATAGAGAACCTAGAGTGGGATGACCGTTTCATTTGGGTGACAATGGATGTCGCCTCATTATACTCCTCCATTCCCCACCACCTGGCCTTAAAAGCCTTAGATTTCCATATTAAAAAATATAGCACTTTTTCCCCAGCGGTGGGTGATTTTCTTATATTGGCAGTAGAGTATCTTTTAAGTCATAATTATTTTATGTTTGATGGAGTTTACTACCTCCAAAGATGCGGAGCTTCTATGGGAGCTAAATTCTCCCCATCCCTGGCGAATTTATACATGGGGTGGTGGGAGGAGCTCCGCATCTTTGGGGATGATAATCCTTTCTCTGATTTCTTGTTTTGGTATGCCCGTTACATAGATGACCTGCTGCTAATATGGAAGGGCCCCAGCGATGCTTTACCCGGCTTTCTGGGGTACTGTAACAATAACAATTTGAACCTCTCCTTTACTATGGTCTCTAATACAATGGAAATAGATTATTTAGATCTCACATTGACCAGCAGGGAGGGATCTAAGAGCATCCAGACCAGAACTTTCAGAAAGCCGTGTGCGGGTAACTCATTACTGTTGGCAAATAGCTGCCATCCTAGCCATACACTGAAATCCATCCCATATGGTGAAATGGTTAGGGCAGCGAGAAACTGTTCTGATCCTGATATGCTCCAACAGGAGCTGGGAATAGTAGAGTCGAGACTCCATAATCGAGGCTACCAGCGAGATCAGATACAAAAGGCCAAAGATTTGGCCCTTCATAAAAAACGACAGGATCTTTTGACACCGAGGTCCGCTTGCAGGAACAGACAATGGAATAAAGGGGTTAACTTTGTAACCTCTTATAGTTTAGAATACAATCTAATTGTTAATACTATTAAAAAATACTTGCCTGTCCTGCACGCGGACCCAAAATTACATAGAATATTAACAGAAGGATGCGGTTTCTCCTCAAGACGTGCCCCCACTCTCGCTGCAAGTCTCTCACCGAGTTTATATTGCGGTAAAGCTAAACAAACCCCAACTTGGCTCACATATAAAGGTTCCTACAGGTGTGGGTACAACACGTGTAGGTACTGTGGTGTTCACGACCAGACTCGGGTAATTGTCTCATATTCCAAATCTACCATGCACGATATGAAACAATATATCAATTGCCATACATGTAATGTTGTTTATTTAATATCGTGCCAAACATGTCAAGTCCAGTACGTTGGTTGTACCACCCGCCCATTGCGACAAAGAATATCTGAGCATTATAATGGAGCGGGTAGGTGCCTTAGGGATAAGTCCTATATCACCAAGATCTCTAGTGTTTCCAAACATTTCTTACATGTCCACTCCGGGGACATGTCCAGCTTTAAGTTTCAGGGTGTGGAGAGGATTGTGAGTTCTGTGAGGGGTGGGGACACAGACAGGATGCTGTTAAAAAGAGAGGCGTACTGGATTTGGAAATTGGGGACACGCTTACCTTTAGGTTTGAATTCTAGGTTAGATCTAAGTACGATATATAATGTTTAACAAACAGTGATGCATATTCACTCCTAGTTGTGCGTTAGGCAGGTCTCCATATAGTTTCCAACACTTTCCAACGACCATTATAGACTGTGGGTGTACATGTACGCTTTTTTACACATTGATATATTTATACATGTATATGTTCATACAATACCCCCCCCCCCCCTTTTGCTATGCCAATCCCTCTTCCCCCCCCCCCTTTTCTCCCCCCTTTTCTCTCCAAACCCCTCCTTTTTCCCTCTAATTTAGTCCTGTTCCCTCTCTCATATATATTTTCGATTTGCACATATTTGTCAACATGCGATGTTTGATGCTATGTTTTAAAAGGACATCTACTGTGTATGTTTTTTATTATTAGGTGTATTGTATTGATTCACACCATTTTAATCATGTCTCTTTAAGAATTGAGTCGACACCTATGGGCGTGTCTTTTTTCACCTATATAATCCGTGTAATGTTTGTCTTTTGTAAGCTATGATTAAGGAGCCGTCGCTCCGATACGCGTGAGCTTTTCCTTGCAATTTTGATGTTGGATTACAAATAAAGGTCTTCTTTTATCATATCCCTCCATCTGGTGCAGCGGGATTTTTTCTTTGGATTACATAAATTGTTACCTTAGGTACTGAGGGCTTGTAATAGTACAATAAGAAAACAAAAAAAGACAACATATTGTGCTAGGAACATAATTTAAAATGAACTGGAGGTGAAAATAAACTGATGAGAGAAACAATTGTATCTATCCTCCTCCTTTTAAAAATGCTAAAGGTTGCTTAAATATTAGTTTATTGACTCTGCTCAATGACGCAATCTTTCCTGTCCCAGCGTTAAAATATATGAATCACTGGCCCTTTTTTTTTCTTAAATCTAACCCCTGTACTCAGAAGCTGTTGTCTGCCACCGTTTTCTGTGAGTGAGGGTTAAGGTGGCCATACACAGGTTGATTGTTTTTTTTTTTTTTTACTTCGATCGATTATTAAAATTGATAAATCGAATAGATCAAAAATAAAGTTGTCATTTTGATGTAAAATCGATTCTTATCGGCTGATATTCGATCAAATTCTTCGAATTAATTAATCGAGTATGTTGGGTTATTTAAATCAATGGAACAAAAATCGAGAGCTTTTCATCATGTATTGATCGACCTTTACTCGATCTGATTCATCAGGGTACTTATTTTGTGATTAAAAATTGCCTCCGATCGATTGAAGGTGGAAAAAGAGAACACAAATGAACCCCAGTGTATGGGCAAAAAAGCGATTCATGTTCGATCGATTCATTTCTTTTGAATAGATTCTAAGAATTGATAGGTCAATCGATTGTCCTATAATCAACCAGTGTATGGGCAGCATTATTAGGCTATAGTCTGAGTGGATCTCGATAGATAAGAAACAACATTTATAGATAATTTAGGTATGATATGTAGTGATAAAGTTATTACCGAATGATTAGGAGAAGTTCTGAAATGTGAAATTGCTCACGTCCTTAGAGTGAAAACAATCCCGCTGTCAGAAGTGGTTAATAAGAACATACTGAAAAAAATGTATGTTTTAGGGAGATGGTCCAGCGTACTTATTTTTGGGACAAGATAAGCTTGGTCATTGCAGGCTGTTTCATTTCTGTGAGATAGGCTTTGTATATATCAACAAAATTTATGTTTTTTTGTTTTTTTGTTTTGTTTTTTTTTGTTTTGTTTTTTTTTTTTTTTTTGGGAAATTTTTTAGGACCCCACATTAGTGGTAGGATCAGGCCTGGCCATGGAGGAAATGATCTTTGAAGTCGCAGACACACATTTATTTTTCAATGACTTGGAGGTAAGACGTTCCTGAAAATTGGGGATGCTCATGTACCTTATGATCAGTTTTGTTAACTAGGGTTTTAAGAAGGAAACTTAATATTTAGCGGAACTTGAAAAAGACTGATCAGATGCAACTTCTGGTTAGAAGAGAATTTGCTTTAACCTTCCCGGTGTTTCATTTCCCTGTAATTTTTGTACCAAAAGCAGTACAATTTTTTTTTTTTTTTTAGCGTTTCTTTATACTGTAACCATTTTTGTGGACTGATTGCAAGTTGTGGTCTTGCAAGCTGTCCGCAAGCATGTGTACAATATAAAAAAAACAAAGTTTTTTTTTTATTATTTGCTGCTGTGGGCAGTAGTGCTGCCCATCACTTTAATTTTTTTGTACTTTTTATTTTTTTTATTTTTTTTTATATATATATATATATATATACCGTATATTGAATCCAATACAGATGTTTGTATTGGATCCAATAAAAAATAATGACTCTACCGCCTGATGTGACATTGCATGCGCCCGACACCAGGGGGCGCATGCAGCGTCATCAGAGGGACACGACGGGGGACGTGATTGCCGGGGAACAGGAAGCAGATGAAGAATGAAGAGGAGGAAATTGCAGCTAAGAAGATGGGAATCTGCGTGCAGGGAAGCCGCAAGGTGCCGGCGATGGATTCCACACGCCAGTTACACCACAGGTGAGTATTCGCAATTACTGGATGAGCCTGACTCGGATTCCAGCTTTTTTTTTTTTTTTTTTTTTTTTTTTTTTTAGTAAGTCGGGCTTGTCCTTAATGCTAGGGAGGTTAACCTGTAACCGTTTTGTCAATAAGTTTATAAGGATAGGAAAAGGAGTAGAATACAACACTCAACCTCTGCTAGTGCTACAGTGGTGCAGTGTCCTTCCTTCCACTTAAAAAAGTGGCAAAAATATGTACAAGGACCCACACTTCATTAAACATCTAGAGAAGACAGACAGTCAATGCAAAGGTAGTTCAGACAGTGATGTGCCCTTAATCATAGCCTAAGGTTAACAAACACGCTTAGCATATATATACAAAAATACTCCACCCCCAGAAATTTACCTTTCATTCTCGTGCAGAGGAGCATACAAGGCAAAAGCTAAAAACTGGTGCAGAGCCTGTTATATTGCTTTTACTGTATCAGACTAAGATTCCCATCTTGCATTCAGACCACCTGGCATCACTGTACCAAGGTGGAAGACACATGCAGTCTCCAGACAGGTTTTGATGGGCATCTACCTAGTCAGGGTGAAATACTTTGATGGCCTTTAAAATGTCATATCTCCACCGTTTACTTCCAGGAAATTCATGGCACATTTGAAATATTCCTTGAAGTCCATAAAGGCCCCCTAGAGTGCTCAGCCAACCTCAGTCTGAGGAGTCTAATTGTGCATCCAACATATTGTGCAAGACACCTAAAACATTTTCTAAATTACACTTAATAAATTGTCAAACAGTACTTAAATTAAGTAAATTGAATAGTATAGCACTTTAACATCCAGTGTTACCCATATGACTCTTTCCTGACTGGATCCAAACTGGATAAGACATGCTTGGTGTCCTAGATCAATCCAGGAAGCCAACAAACCAAAGGCTGTAGGTAGGAATCCATCCAATTGACCTTGCACTCGACTTGAGAGCCAATGCCAGCCACTATGCATGCAGCTTTTTTGGAATCCCTTTCGCAGCAGAATTGCTGCCAGTGTGATACGGCACTTAAGGAGTGTACACACGCTCAAGTACTGTCACCTGCAGGGATCGGGACTCCATCCCTTGGTCCCTCTGCTGACCGTTGGGGCCCAAGTGCATTGCTAGCCTCCAGGCTTGAAAAGTGTATTGTTGGTATGAGGCGGAGAAGAGAGATGAGGCCTGATGCATGAACGAGCGAGAGAGGTTAGAAGGAAAAAAAAAACATGCTCACGGCACAGAGAACCATCCAATGTGTGTATAAGGCTTTAGGCAAAATCAGTCTGTACCTTTCCCTTTGCATTATGATCAATAGGAGATTGCAATTTGAGCAAAATGCCGTCTTGCCTTCTAGAAATCGCCTTACCTGCAGAACTAATGTTCCACAGTGACGCTTGACAGATGCTACAGACACTAAAATGTATTCTCCGCCTCCCAGCTCCCCTGACCTGGAGTTTTATACTAAAGTTTAATGCCTGGTATACACTATGCAATTTCCCGTCAGATGAACAAGTCCAATTGATAATTTCCGACCAGACTCCTCAGGTTTCGGATCGATTTTTCAATCCATTTTGTACAGAAGTGACCGGAAAAATGATTAGAAATCTGATCGGACCTGTTGAGAATTATCAAACATTGAGGTAGTACTGCTGAGTCTTCAGGCATTCAGAAGTAATAAAGATCAATAGCTGCAGAAAGTTTCACATATGCAGGCAAAAATATGTAGCATTGCTTTTGTGAGGGAACTTTGGCTGCAAATGTAAGTTCAATTTAAAGGTGCTCACTTATGATGAAATCTTCATTGTACAGAACTACATAAAACATCTATTCAATATGTATTCACACAATTTACTCTTCTACTGTATATATTTGGTAAAATTATACAATCAAAATTGTATCATTAGTGGTCACCTTAAATTTTACGATTTCTGATGTGCAGTTGGTCCTGTATACAGTATTGCTGCCTCAATGAAGTAGTAATAACATTTGACAATTTTGTATCTGTAGGAATGTGACCAGGTTCATGTGGAGGACGTAGCATCTGATGACAATGGTCAAGATTTAAGGTACTATATTACATATACCACATGCTTTGACTATGTAAACTACCTAACTCCTAGAACACACACTCATGACTTGAAATAAAGCCCCCATCATAGAATGAAGGTGGAGCCATGAACTGCGTTTGTAGCCTTGTTTTATAAAACCAGGCCTGAAGTCTTCATTTAATTAGAGAGTGAGGTAACCGGTAACCCCCCCCCCCCCCCCCCCCCCCCCCAGTGATAGGCAAACTTGGCTCTCCGGCTGTTAAGGAACTACAAGTCCCACAATGCATTTGCCTTTATGAATCATGACTAATGCAATGCATTTTGGGACTTTGCAGTTCCTTAACAGCTGGAAAGACAAGTTTGCCTATCACTGAAATCTAACCCTACTCTCACACACAACCCTCCTACCAATGCTTAACCCTCTCTTTACCGATGCTTATAGCTTAACCCTCCCTCGCTGGTGCCTAACCCTTAACCACCCACGTGAGGCCTAACCCTTAAAACACCCACCAATAGCCACAAAGCTGCACTTCACCATAATAGTTACATTTGGGTGCCCAAAGCTACCAATAAAGCTGGCGCCTGGGCTACCCGCTATGCAAATTGCAGCTATAAATAGTAGGCGGGAATTGAGACATTGACACAGCCTTGGTGCCAAAATTATTTTTGATTGCCGCGATTTGTGGCCTCGGGCACCCATCTCTGTCACTAATCACAGCCACCGGAAGCGCCCAAATTTCCCAACACTGCCGCTAATCGTGGCTTTAATCCATTATTTCCTATGGCAGCACCCTTTTCTCCATATAGCCGCTCGTGGCTTAATTTCCTGTTTCATACCTCTCTGCTATGAGTCAGAAAGTTAGATCTAAATTTCTCGACTTATAGCCAAGGACGTGTGGTATAGTATTTCTTACAATTTATATTTCAATATTATTTTTCATTTGCTTATAATATGCTTTGAAATACGGATGTTCAGACTGTGGTTTATTTGGCATTTTTAGCACACACAAAAATAGTGCTGTTCATTTGAATGGCCATTCCTGGCTTTATTCCTGTTGCCTTGCCAGATCCTCAGCTGAGGTTTCAGCGCTGTCTGTGGAGACATCTGCAGATACAGGTTGACCAACATAACATGTCTTAGGGCCATTTTCCACTAGCGGCGTTTGCGATGCTGAATCGCAAAATCACAAACCGCTAGTGATTTTTTTAAACCGCTACGGTTTGCTAAATAACATAGGAATCGCGGTAGGTTATTTCCACTACCGCGATTCGTTTTTGGCTCAAACGCGATCGCGCTGCGGAGCGATATTTGCAGCGATTTTGCTATGCACACTACAGCATAGCAAAATCGGGAACGCAATCGCCGGAACTTTCCTGCATTTTGCGATTCAGCAATCGCTAGCGTTCAGTGTGAACGCTAGTGATTGCTAGTGGAAAAAGGCCCTTATGGGTACGTTTAGCCCTAGAGTGATGGGAGCCAGCAGGAAATCATGCTGTTTATTAGCTCTGACAGGCTAAGAATGTAGACTGGAAAAGTAATAAATCTGAGTACATACTCTACTGTCCATGGGGCACAGAAGGCAGACAACAGGATCAGCCTGAGGCTGCAGCTTCTACAGCTGTTATTAACAAGTGGTAGAAATTACCCTGAGCCTTGGAAATCACTCTGGATTCTTTTACTTAACTTTATTCAACCTGTCAGCCACAAAAATGTCCACATATGCATTTTAGGATCTTCAACATTTTTTTTCACTGTGGTTTTTCCATGTAATTTTACAGTAGGTTTAGACTGCACAGCAAGATAAAATCTATACAGTATATGTTCTTGTGCCTGACAGGATACATACATTTGGGTTGTAAGCAAACCAGATTGTTCATATGAAAAGGATAAAGGCTGTATAGCTGCTCTAAGCTTGGGCTGAGTCTGTCTTCCTGTATTGTATACTCCCAAATGTACTACATCTCCAGCCTACATTCTCCTCTCCACCCTGTTATAATCAGCCCTTCCTTGATGGCTCCAAGCAATTTGGGAATGGGAATGACACAGCAGGAATTACTGTCACTAAGCACCATGTCACACTGATAGAGGCTACTGTAACCTGTTACTATCTAAATTTAGATCCAACAACATATGATTGTCACAGGACTGCAATGTGACTAGCATCAGACTTTCTTTTGTAGTAACTGACACAAGCAAAAGTCTCACCCTGAAAAATAGCCACATACTTTAATCGTGAGATATCTGGCAAAATTATGCAAGTATTTAAACTACATGTTGTGGAGATCAGTCATAGAGGACTGGCACAGCAGCAGTTTAGGGCAGCAGGAATTCTTTATGGTAGATTGACTGGACAGGAAGAAGAGGGTATCAGTGATGGTAGATTGAGATAAAATGGGAAGCAGAAGTTGGTAGTTGTCGCAGAATAGAATGGAAGTAGTGAGACAGTGGCATGGGTAGGAAAATGGGATGGTAGTTGATGGTCCATAGTGCAGAAGGCGTGATACTGAAGCAAGGGTAATCGACCATTATTGAACATATTAAAGATGGAAAATGTGTAGAATGAGATTGGGTAGGAATGAAGGAGTTTTAGGGAAGTTTTAATGATTCCAGCTTGCGGTGATAAAGAAAAGCATATCTGCAGCATATGGGCTACGTTCAGGTACCTGCATGGTGTTAAATGACACCCGTTATTGAACCACAGACCATTGGAGTCACAAGAACACTGCAAACATTCCCATGTTTAGGAAGTGCCATGAGTCTTCTACAGCACTAGCAATGCCTTATGCGATTATTGCCACATTTGATCACACTCACTTTAAGCACAGTGCAGGGCGGCCTATAATAGGGTTGTGTCTTGAATCTACCATTCTGTTAATATGGTTTTGGTGCTACATAAGATTTATATCTGGAACACTGAAATTCTATTGCAGTCTTTCCCCACCATAGCAAGTTAAGGAATGCCAGTAGAACAAAGTAATACATGAACTGGTAAGCTTCTCCCTTTCAAGCTATATTTTTCTAATTGGTTTACCTATACATCTCAGTAATTACAGCTTTGCTACAGATGGGTTTAATGGAACAGCAGGGAACAGAAATCACAACTCCAGTGGAGGTGTCCAAGGTGGAATGGACTGGATGAGAAAGCTGGCATTTCGTTATCGACGGGTCATTGAGGTTTATGACAAATATAAGAACAACGTTGGAGGTGAGTGAACTATATGCTGATTCCTTTTGTACCAACATGAATTGTTTTCATTAAAAAATCTACACTAAGCATAATCCAGCAGGATTTGATTTTCAAAACTATAGAATAAGAAATACATACTGAAGCATATGGTTTTTTTTTTTTTTCTTTTAAACAGCCTTTATTAACAATAAAGAATGAACAGGATTGTACAATACATCCAGAGTTTGGCTTAAAAGCCATAGACAATAATCAATATATAATAAAACATTGAGCATTTTGACCAGCAGCAGTGCACAGCAAACAGGGCAAAGATGATCACAAAAATGTTAGACAGAGGTGACCTAAACTTAGTCCAAATCTTTTATTCTAGAGCAACAAATATCCAGTGAAAAAGAGAATCCAAGCTCACATTTTTAATTAACCTATCCCACCAAACAACCTATCTCTTACCAGTCCTATGTCTGGTAGCCCAGGGATATCCAACCAACCAGCCCAAATCGTTTCAAATTTATATATTCTTTATTTTTCAAAAAAGTATTACATTCAACAATAGCAAATACTACAGGAGTTCTTTACATATTAGCTTTCCTATAATTCTTTACAGAAAGATCATATATCAAAACTATTAAAACCATTTTTCATTGCCCTTCTGAGTCATTTCCCTCCCATATCTACATACGTCCATTCACAAAAATGACTTTATTGCAACTGGATACGGCCATTTTATCATCCATTCCTCCTTTCACTCTCATTCTCTTTCCCTATTCATCCCTCTATCCAGATACCCACTCCCATTTCACTTTCTTCCTCTCAAACACTACATATATCCAACCTTAGTGCATTTACTCCTCCTGGAGGGGGGAGAAACAAGAGCGGGCGGAGAGCCCAGAATAACTTCTTTATATTATACTCCTCATTGATCCATTATCTTTTCACCTGTCCCTTAAGAATGCTCTGTCTCGCCTGCTCCTGTTCGTTGTTACTCACTATATTTCTATATTCTTCCGTTTCTATAAATTCTTCCCATTTTCCCCAGGTCTGTTTTAATTTCTTTTCCCTTCCTCTATTTTCTTGAACTAATTGTTCCATATTGTATATATGGGTCACCTCTCTCAACCATTCGCTTATTGTTGGAGTATGTGTTGTTTTCCACCATCTCGGTATCAATATTTTTGCCGCATTTATTAAGTGCTTTATAATTGAGTTCTTATATTTCTCTGTATTCATTGGGGCAGCATGTAGGAGGAAAAACTCTGGTTTCTCCGGTGGCTCCCAGCCCACTATTTCCCTTATATATTTTCTCACTTCCTTCCAATATAGCTTGATATTTGGACAGCTCCAGAAGATATGTATCAAGGTCCCCCTTTCTACATTGCATCTCCCAGCATCCCACGTCAGCGCCCCTAAACATCTTTCCCAGTCTGTCAGGGGTATAATACCATCTACTCACCAGCTTCACTCCCGCTTCCTGTATCCTGGTAGAAACCGAGCTCCTATGCATGAAGTACAGGACATTTTTCCATTCCTCTTCTGTAAGTTCTCTCTGTATGTCTCTCTGCCATTTGTTTCTCCAATTACCTGTCAGATCTTGGCCCACATTAAGCATGTTATAAATTTTTGAGAGGAAGCCCCTACTTCGCCCCTTTTCCATACATAATTTCTCAAACGGAGTCAGTTCTCTAGAAAAATCGCCTCTTGTACCTTGTGTCATAAGAAATGATCTAAATTGTAAAAGGTTCCACTGTTCCATTTTACGGCTCGTTGTGTCCTCAAAGATCCTATCCAAAGACTCCCACTCACCTTGCTTCACTAACGTCTTTGCTCTTAGTGGGCACTGTCCCCTCCACGACCCATAGTTCTTCTGGCATCCCTGTCTAAAGTCTGGGTTGTCCAGGACCGGTAAGAGCGGTGAAGGCTGATTAGTCAGCTGGATCTTCCGTCTATACAAATATAGCGTTTTTAATGCATTCTGTAGAAAGCATCCCGCTGGATGCGTATTATTTACCTTTCTATTCAGCCAAGGCAACCCTGTCAAAGGTGTATTCACCAGGAGCTGTTCCATTTCAATCCAAATTTTTTCCTTTTTATTTTTATGGCAATCTACTATTCTATTTAAGGAGGCTGCTGCATGGTATAACTGCGGGTTCGGGACCGCCAGCCCACCCCTCTCCTTGGGCTGGGTCATTAGCTTATATTTCATGCGTGGTGGCTTGGAGTACCAGATGAATCTCAGAAATTCCTTCCTCAATAGAGCGAAATAGGAAGCCGGGACTGCAATAGGTAGTGATTGAAAGATATATATCAGTCTCCGCATCACGTTGATTTTGAGTATACTGATCCTTCCGAACCATGAGAATTCCGGTCTATTCCATCTATTCAAATCTCTTTTTACCTCTAGCGCTATATCCTTATAATTACTCCGATATAAAGTATGTACATCTGGTGATATTTTTATCCCTAGATACCTTAATGTAGGTGAGACCCATTTAATGGGGAAGTTTTCTTTTAGTTGCTCAATCTCTTTCTGTTCCATCGCTATTCCTAGGGCCTCACATTTCTCCCAATTAATTTTAAATTTGGAAAGATATCTGTATCTATTAAATTCCGTCAACAGACATGGCAATGACACCCTTGGCTTCGTCAGAAAAAATAAAAGGTCATCTGCAAATCCTGCAACTTTATGCGTCCTATCCCCCAGTACCAGCCCCCCTATATCCACATTTGCTCTTACCCTCCTCAAAAATGGCTCTAGCGTCAGCACAAATATTAGTGGAGAGAGGGGGCAGCCCTGTCGGGTTCCATTAAATATCTGGAAATGCCCTGAAAGAGTGCCGTTTACTTTTATTCTGGCCGTCGGGGTAGAATATAAAGCTAATATCCGATTCAGCATCTTCTCCCCCAACCCTATATGTCTGAGGACTGCTTTCATAAAGTCCCAGTCTACCCTGTCGAATGCCTTCTCGGCATCCGTCGAGAGGCACACGACAGGTGACCGGGACTCTTTAGCATGCTGTAGGAGCATCACTGCTCTAGTAACGTTATCACGCGTCTCCCTATGCAATATAAACCCGGCCTGGTCCGGGTGGATCAGTTCCGGTATCAGTCCTGTTAGCCGTGTTGCCAATATATATGCTCCTAGTTTCAGGTCAGCATTCAACAATGATATCGGCCTATAACTGGAACATTGACTTGGATCTTTGTCTTTTTTCATTATTACCGTAATCTGCGATTCCAGAGAGTCTCTCCCAAATTGGACACCTCTGTCCCCTCCCTCCACCAACGAGTTCAATGCATCAGTCAAATGCGGGGCCAGGATGGATTCGAAGCATTTATAATATTCCGCTCCAAATCCATCCGGCCCGGGAGCCTTACCAACCGAAGCATGTATTATGGCCCTTTTTACCTCTTCTACTGAGATAGGTTCCTCTAATCTTTTCCTATCTTCTTCCGATAGTTTCGGCAGTCCAGATTCCTGAATATAGTCATCCATTTCCCTATTTCTTTTAGCTCTCTGATTATCTGTCTCCTCTTTTCCTATTCCATATAGTTTCTCATAAAACTCTTTGAAAATTCTCGCCATCGATTCATTTCTATAATGTCTTTTGGACTGGGCATCATTAACAAATGGAACATAGTTAGCCTGCTGTTGAGCTTTTAACGCTCTTGCCAAAAACCTTCCTCCCTTATTCCCATGCTCGTAATAAGTTTTCTGACATCTCTGAAACGCGAACCTGGCTCGTGAAAACATTAATTTTTTATATTTTTCCCTTTCTACTGTCAACTTACCTAGGGTATCCCTCATCATTGATTCCTTATGTTCTCTTTCCAGTCTCTCAATTTCATTCAATAATTCCTTTTTTATCCTCTCCCCTTCTCTCTTGGCTCTACTTCCCTCTTGAATAAGACATCCCCTAATTACACATTTATGTGCCTCCCAAGTATTCATATGTGAGATCTCTTCTCTTTTGTTGTCGTTAAAATATAGCTCTATTATTTTTTATTCTGTTTCTAACGTCTTCTCTTTGTAGCAAATATGTATTTAATCTCCATTGTGGGGGTCTCCCTTTTTTAGTTGTTAATGTTATTTTTAAGTATATGGGGGCATGGTCAGAGAGGGTGGCAGTGCCTATGGATGAATCCAGGGACTCAGAGAGAAGGTGATGAGATATCATAAAACAGTCTATACGTGAGTACATGTTATGTAGGGCCGAATAAAATGTATAATCTTTTGTCGTGGGATGCTGGAGACGCCAAATATCCAAGAGCTGCCTATCTTGCAACATTTTCCTACCCCTTTTGATTCCTTTGTAAGTAAGAAAAGTTTTACCAGAGGACGAGTCTATTGCCGGTTCTAGCGTAAAGTTCATATCTCCTCCCAATATTATATCTCCCTCAGCAAAATCGTCTATCACTCTCAGATATTGTTCTAGGAAGTTCAGTTGTTTACTATTTGGAGCATAGAAAACTCCCAATGTTATTTTCCTATTTTCATATGTTCCCTTTACTAATAAAAATCTACGTTCACCGTCTCTGTAGACTTCTTCTTCCTGTAATGTCACCCCCTGGCAAATATAATAGCAACTCCTCTCTTTTTTGCCTCACTTGCACTGCTATATATGGCTTGGGGGTATCTCTTGTTTATTAATTTTGGATGTGCTGGATTTTTAAAGTGTGTTTCCTGTATGATCGCTACATTAATTTTAGCCCTATGCATCTCTTGTAGCAGGGAGGACCTCTTTTCTGGTTTATTGAGACCTCGAGCATTCAGGGACATTATTTTAAAGAGTAACTGTCAGGCTGCAGAAGCTAATTTAAACCTCTATTCTCCTGTGTTAAACAGTTTAGAAGGAAGCTCAAAAGCCATTAGTGAAGATAAACATCTCAGTTACCTTTGATGTGTGCTTATCTTAAAGTCTGTTATAGACCCATAAAGACGCAAGCCGCAGCTAAACTGCAAAGCATTCTGGGGCCCTCGCCTCGGCTGCTAATGAGACGGTACAGGAGCTTCTAATCAGTCCAGCGCGAAACACTGATAAATCTCGGGGCAGAGTTTCACTGCAGGAGTCAGCTATTGTTCCTAGCCACATGGCTCATTAATATTCACTGCACACCGTGTTGTTCAAGAACGAGCTTATCTGTGATCAGAAGCAGGCAGGACATGACGACACATTTGGCTTCACAAACATGGAGCCTGCCATGAGCTGTCAGGAGCATCTATCTCTGCATATACTATATACAAATTCTGTGAAATCCAAACGTGGACAGTGAAATGCATATGTAATGTAAGTACAGCCAATCTTTAGCTACTGATATATGTGTTTATTTTCTCTGAGACCCTATACCTAACAGCTCCTCTTTAAGGCCATTCATCTATTTTTCTCAGCTCTAGGGTCCTCCGCCCTCTCCGCCTCCCCCCCCATCCATTCACCGTTCCCATACACACCTACTCCAAATCGTTTCAAATTTAAGTGGTGCTCCTCTGTGTATAGATCAGCTTTTCTAATTTTAAATAGGAGTTGACTTGAGTAATCCACATTTCAGATGTGGGTGGGTCTGGCCTGTTCCAATGCATCAAAATAAGCCTTCTAGCTTGGGATGGTAACCTATGGAAAGAAAGTTGAGCTTGTTCCGTTATTGTAGTTTCTCGGAGAAGGCCTAGGACACAGCATTGGAATGTGCTAGGAACTTTCTAGCACACCATTCAACAACAACAACAACAACAAATAACATTTGTAGAGCGCTTTTCTCCCATAGGACTCAAAGCGCATAAGCATGGCTCAGACCATTGTGGTACAGAGGAAGAATTTTATAAGTCCGGAAATGCCAGGCTAAACTGGTGGCTTTTCAGTCTGGATTTGAATAGCTCCAGGGATGGTGCTGTCTTTACTGGGTGTGGCAGGGAGTTCCAAAGAGTAGGGGCAGCATGACAGAAGGCTCTATCTCCAGATTTTTTGAGGTGCACTCTGGGAGTGACCAAGTTTATAGAACTAGCTGATCTGAGGTTGAGAGGTGTGGTGCAGCTTCAGCAAGTCCTTCATGTATCCAGAGCCCAGATTGTGCAGGGATTTGAATGTCAGCAGTCCAATCTTGAAGAGTATTCTCCATTCTACTGGTAGCCAGTGCAGTGAGCGAAGGATCGGTGTAATGTGACAGTGGCGAGGCTGGTTTGTTAGCAATCTGGCAGCAGCATTCTGCACTAATTGCAGGCGACGCAGGTCCTTTTTGGGGAGGCCAGCATAAAGGGTATTGCAGTAATCCAGCCGTGATGTGATGAAGGCGTGAACTAGGGTTGGAAGATCCTCTGGGGGAATCAGATGTTTAATCTTTGCAATGTTCTTCAGATGAAAGTAGGAAGACTTAACTACAGATGAAATTTGCTTTCTAAAATTTTATTCCCCATCGATTAGTACGCCAAGGCTGCGCACAAGGTTGGAGCTGTTTATGTCTGAATTCCCAATCCTGATTGGTGTTGCTTTAGGATAGAGCTGTTTTGATGGCGAGCACTGGCTTTGGACAAAGAGGACCTCAGTTTTGTCAGCATTCAGTTTCAACCAGTTATCATTCATCCATGCCTGTAGCTCAGCTAAGCAAGAGTTTATTTTTGGAGTAGGGTCTGTTCCACCAGGTTTGAAGGACATTCCAGTATCTATGCAGCTTGGGGCAGTGCCAGAGCATGTGTAAAAGATCACCATGATCTCTACAGCAGCACATACACAAAGGGTCATCCTTACGTGACATCTTGCGTAGACGCAGAGGGGTTAAAAGGGTCCTGTGCAAAATATTTGAGACCTCTTTTGGGATGCATTTGTGGAGACTAAAGGGACTGATTGAAGAATATCAGACCAGTCTTCTGGTGATAGTACCCCTAGATCTGACACTCAATTATCATAGGATTTAAGAGGAAATGTTTTGAGGAACAGGCTAAGAAGTTGAGCAATACATGCTGAGATAAAGCCACTTTTGTTTGACTAATTTAAATTAGACTGGGACTGGGTTTATTTGAAGCGTTAGTGAGTGATCCTGCTTTTTAAAGGCATGCAAAAATTGAGTGTATTGATATGATAGCATAGGATTTGGGACTATATCCATTTTAGCAGCTAAAGATTCCATAGAGCAATGATTTACCACATCCAGTACATGAGCAAATCAAGTTATACCTTTATTGGCCCAGGACTTAAAGTGCAACTGAGACAATTCAGAGAGTCTGATTGCCATATAAAGGAGAGTAAGTAATACCTTCCACATTTTGCATTATTCTGAGCCTATCCCAAACTTTCTGCATCAATAGGATAGTGGGAGCCGATTTGAAGAGTTTTAGGTCCTGATTAGTATATGTAGACTTAGAGGCGTAGAGGTCAGAGTAGAAGTGTTGCATTTCCTTCAGAACACCAGTCAGTCAGTCACAATGTCCCCAGAACGGGTCACAAGAGCATTGATGTAGGAATGAGATTCTTGGGCTTTGGTTATTACTGAGAGAAGATGGCCAGTTTGGTCACCCTGCTCTAAGAACGCTTGTTTGAGGAAAAATCTCTTGTGATTAGCTTTCGATACTAAGAATTGGTTTAATAGGTCTTGGGCCTGAGTCCAAGAGGATTTATTAGCATCTGAGGGGTCAGAGGTAAACCTCACTTCAGTGTCTATAACTTGTTTTTGTAGTAAATCCTCATGGCTTCTGGTTGCAGACCTGATTTTATTTCCCTGATAAAAGTTCCTCTTAGGAATGCCTTAAATGTATCCCACACCACCAACTGTGAAGCAGAGTTAGTATTGGACTCAAAAAAATCTCTAATATTCTGAATTATATCTGCATGGGAAGATATAAGAGAGAGACAGTGGGGGTTAAGTTTCCAAGGTAACCGTTGTCTAACTGATCTATCAGAGAGATTAATCGTTACAACCAATGGGGCATGATCTGACAGTGATCTAGCTAAGTAACAAGCATGTGATATGAAGGACTGCATTTGAATATTACACACAGCCAAATCAATTCTAGAAAACGACATGTAGGTTTTATTAAAACAAGAGTAGGCTAATTCTTCTCGATGCAGACTTCGCCAGGCTTCGACCATACCTAACTCGGTAATTAGTTTGTCTAATGAAGATAGCTGGTTAGATTGGGCCCTTGATTGGAATTTATCACGTTTATGGTTTAAGATACATATTCTAATCACCTATCCAAATTATTGGAATATGCATTTTATCGCTAAGAAATTCTATTATCGGTTGTAGGATGGAAGGTGAAAAAGGAGGAGCATAAATTGCTGCAATGATACATTCTAAGGTGCTAAATAATCCATGTAAGATACTGTATATCTCCCTTCAGGGTCTGCATAAGATTTTATAAGACCAAATTGAATCTTAGCATGAATTAGAATAGACCCCCCCCCCCCCCCCTTGAATAAGAGGAATAAGTAGAATGAAATGCATGTGAAATCCACCTTCTACGAATCAAATGCGTAGTTTGTGATGTCAGATGCGTTTCCTGTAAACATATTGCTGGGCCTGGTTCCTGTAGAAAGGTTAAAACTGAAGTATGTTTAGTGGGATCTGATAAACCTTTCACGTTCCAGCTTACAACACGTAGATTCTCAATGGTAAACTTCTAAATGCAAATAGGGAGAAGATTGGTCACAGACATTCTTATAATAATATAGAACACTGCTGCTAACGCGCTCATAGGATATCATACTTATCAGGAGACCCTGGAATAAACCAAAGTCCAGAACAGACCCCAACATTATTAAACTTAGAAAGTGTCCGAAGACAAAAAAACATCAAAAATAATAAAAAAAACTGTAAATGTTATTAGGGTGGGGTGAAGGGCACCCCCCCCCCCCCCCCCCCAACAGAGCAAATATATCAACAGAGTACTCCTAACAGTTTCCTGGCAAGTGGTATACTCCTTTTTTTGCTTCAGCAGTATTGTACTGAGTATATTCACTCAGCCCCCAAGCTAGATTCAGGAGTCAAGTAAATGCAAAAAATATATGTAAGATCTAGGGGTGAGGCGGATCAGGATCATAATTAAGGATGGAAGACGTTGTGGCTACAAAGTTACTGAAACCTAGGGGAGATCACGAACCCCATATTGATAATATGCAGACTGATCTTTGGCAAATGGCGTATTGCAACAGTCATAGACAGATTTGCATTCAGATGTCAGCATCCTCAGTAGGTTTGGCCTTAAGGTGCTGTTCATTGTGATCAAGCCAAATCACTACATTGATTGAAGTGGGCTTCATTATTAGCAAGTTTTTAGCAGAATAGATCATAGCATACTGGAGTTGCAAATTTTATAGACGTTTCTTGACATTGTAAAACTTGGCTCTTTGCTTTTTAACCTCTACTGAGAAATCAGGATAAAAAGATAACTTGTAATCTCCAAAACAAATGGTTTCCTTTTTGTCTTGCCATTCTCAGGATAGTTTCTCTGTCCCTATAGTGCAGTACTTTGGCCAGCATGGGCCTAGGAGCTGCCCCTGGCTTAGGAGGACGAGAGGGCACACGATGAGCACGGTCTATAGCATATACATTAGAGAGGGAGTCCTTGCCAAATACCTCAAGAAACAGGTTTTCCACAAAAGCAGTAGGATCAGCTTTTTCAATTTTCTCAGGGAGGCAGACTATGCGAACGTTATTTCGTCTAAATCTGTTTTCCATATCATCAGTGTAGAATGTGCTCTAGCTTATGTTAACTTATTTCTATATTAATGACCAGACACTTGAGGTCGTTTCAAAGAGGTTAAATACAAGGGATTTATTTACAAATATACATATTTACAAGTTAGATCATACAAACTATGTGACTCACATAATGGCTCTATATACCCTATGCACAGTCACACACTTCCATTAGCTGAGCCCCTATTCTGTTCCACAGTCCATAGCAGCAGCATTCCAAGAAAGAGAGAGAGAAGCTTTTCCAGCATTGTCTTATATTTGGATACCACAGGTATAGCGACTCCTCCTCTGTGTTATACATCAATCGCTCCTGCCCTTAGCAGCTGGGGGGAGGAGAGGAAACTGTTGGTGTGGTTGTAGCCAGTCCCTCAATGGCCATTTGCGGGGGCTGGGGTCAGTGTCTGAGGCCATTGTCTTTGCTGTGTTATTTACTCATATGCAGATGTGTGTGGTTGTAAAAAGTCCTTTATGAAACACAGGCTTTGCCCCAGGCCCCAGCAACTAGATTCACTGTGTATAGCATACAAAGTTCAATCCATGTAGGCACATCTGAAATAACTTTCAACTCCAACAATCAGCTTTGTCTGTATTTGAGATAGCATGATGTATTACTCTTTTTAAGTCCATTACGACAGGATTCATTTTGTCCTCCAGATCACTTACTCTATCTTCAACAGTGGTAGTTCTATCTCGTATATTAGAAATGTCCTGCCTCAATAGGCCTAGTTCCTCCTTAATACGGCCCGTTAGTTGTGAGAGTGAGTTGATAGCTTGGTTGCAGGATTGCACTGCTGCAAGAATCTCATGGTGGCATAGTTCGCCACTTTTCTCCGGTATATGAGCTGCAGGAGCCGGAATATGAGACAGCATTTCAGCCGCAGGCTCAGCGTGGCCCGCCGCGGCCTCCCAGGCTGGATCTGCGCCATTAGTCTCCGGGGCTGCTGGAACTTCCTCCTCCACTCCCCAATCATCTATCTGGCCCTCCGAACTTGTCTCATGTGAGTCCCCCTCGTGCCTTTTATTTTTGTGAGCGAATTTCTCTAGTCTGGTCGCCACATCAGAGAGCTGCACGTCTGTCCTCCGGGAGCGCGTATTCAGGGAGTCGGCACCATCTTGCTGCCTAGGAGTTGCGGCAGGGCCTTTCTCCTCCCGGTTTTTCCTGAGGCCCATTGTTGCAAAGAGAGCTGGAAACTGGATCATAGTGAGCCCTGAGACTTCACACCGCCAAGACGCCTTGAAGGTAGGTAATAGGGTCCGCATCACCCTCAGGATCGAATTTTTCAGGATCAGAGAGGGAGCTGCGTGAGTTCACTGCTCTCACATTGCTGGCTGGCCACGCCCCCAAAGCATGTGCTTTAATTCTGGGTATGTAATCAAACTGTGAAACCAGTTATGTAACGCATTGCTGAATGCTTTGGTTTGGGTCCTCTTTTCTGCTGTTTTATAGTGGTGCTAAGAAATCTAGCACTTGCTCTAGTACTTGGTGCCTTTGCTCCAGGTCTGAAAGGCTTTGAATTTTGACCCAGTTAAAAGACAACTGAAGTGAGAAGAATATGGAGGCTGCCTGTAATGATCGCTGCTGCAGCAGGTGTTGCTGGAAGTAGTAGTGCTGCAGCTCAGGCAGTTCTGATCTCTTTCCATGCAAGCTGCATAGCTTTGTCTGCCTTCCCCTGCTGTCAGCTTGTGACTGATTATCATTCACCTGTGTGGGAATCTGCATGTCTGCTCCCATTGGATGACCTCAGTATAAAGATCTGCTTCCTGCAGGACTCCTCGGGTTTTCATAGCTTCAGTTTAAGCCTGTCTTGCTGTCGCTTCGGCCCCCGATCGTGTTTCTTGTTCTAAAGATACTTTGCTGGTCTTTGCATCATATATTAGTTCATTGCCAATATATATGCATACCAGCACGTTTATTATTTTCCTAGTATTCGTGTTACGTTGATACATCAGTGTCGCTGATATATACGTACACGAACTGTTTATATCCTGTGTTCAGTTAGTTAGTTTTCCAGCACGTTTTGGTAGTTTGCGCGTACCGTGATCACCCGTGCTGAGGTAGTTACCCTGCTCCTGGTTCTGTTTGTGGATTGCGTTCATCTCTGCGAAGAGATAACGAATCCTTCTGAATCCTGTTCTGTTACCGTTTGTGGATTGCGTTCATCTCTGCGAAGAGATAGCGAATCCTTCTGAGTCCTGTTCCCTGTATTACTCCAGTCTTAGTCAGCGTTCCTGCTTATGTCCTATATCGGTTCATTGCCGATATATACATATGTTAGTCAGACGTTACAAATAGTTTCATTTATAGCTGTAATTGTAATACGCTAGGAATACATACTTATTGTATATTTGTCTGTGTTACGTTCATCTATCTTGATCCTGCTATTTCCTGACTATCCTGTCCTGTCTTTGTGAGGCACGCCATCGCTGCAATCGCATTGGCTGCCTCATTCCAGTCTGTCTTGTTTTGGACGCTTGCTGTCGCTAAGTAGCCGCTAGCTAGCAAGCGTTCATTCTGTCTACCTGTCCTGATCTCCTCAGTTCTGGTTTATGCGCTCAGCGCTACTTTGCGCTGAGACGTTATAACAAAAGCATTGTTTGTGGCTGTCTGATCTGCACCGGCTCTGTGCGCCACAATCTCCTTTTGGAGTCAGTCCTCCCCTCCACTATACTAGGGATAACCTGTCTCCTTGTGCTAGTGTGTGTACCTCCTCCACGTCAGCTCATGCGTTGCATGCTGACTGTGGAGAATACACCACCAAGCTTAACACTGCCATATTTATCTGTAAACACTACCACCCCAGCTGATTTATTTGGCTGCAGCATGCAAGCATACAGCTAATTTTGTCCGATCTGACTGTAATGTCAGAAACATTTGATCTGCGTCATGCTTGTTCATGGTCTATGGCTAAAAACATTAGAGGCAGGGATCAGCAGGACAGCCAGGCAACTGGTATTGCTTAAATGGAAAGAACTATGGCAGTCACCATATCCCTCTGGTTTCAGTTGTCCTTTAAAGTCCAGATCAAAATTCTGTGGCAGGACCTTAGGCATAAATGAATCCATGCAAACTTCAACAAAATGAAGAAATTATATGAGTGAAAAAGTCATACAGAAGACTATTACTTGCCCGTGTCTGTGTGAGTTTCCTCTTATCTAGGTTTCTTCCCACATCTCAAAAACATACAGATAAGTTAATTGGTTTCTCCCTAATTTGGCCCTAGACTATGACAAATGACTATGCACCCCTCTGAGGGACAGTTAATAATTCTGTATTCATTATTTGACGTCTCAGTCATGGCTTTTTTTTTTTTTTTTTTTTTTTCAATTAACAATATACAGCTACAATTTTGAATATCTTTTGAAAATATTGTAGTAGTATGGCATAAATCGATTAAAACAACTTTTTTTTTACACTCTATATTAGGGTACACATTACCACTAGTGCTAGGGGAACTTTATTTGTTCACACCGTTCTCTCTAGCTCTCTCCCTGCTTAACCTCCTGCCGACCGTGTCACGCCGATGGGCGTGGCCGCGGCGGGAGCCCCAGGACCGCCTAACGCCGATCGGTGTGAAGTCCTGGGGCCAGCTAATGCAGGAGATCGCGCGTAGGCTGTGCACGCATTTCCTGCTCGGGGGGCGGAGCTCCGCCTCGCCTTCAGTCTCCGAGCTCGGGAGACTGTTAGACGTGTGATCGCCGTCTATTTACATGTACAGCGCTGTGATCAGCAGCAGCGCTGTACTGGGGACAGCCGTGTGACACGGCTGTTCCCCTGGGACACTGGAGAGCGATCGTCTCTCATAGGGAGAAGCCTATGACAGCCGATCGCCATGATTGGCCGGCTGGGGGGAGGGATAACATTGAAAGGAACCAGCATTTTTATTAAAAGAAAAATAACAAAAATATTTGTACAAACAAAAATAAACATGGGGGGAGCTATCAGACCCCACCAACAGAGAGCTCTGTTGGGGGGAGAAAAGGGGGGGGGGGAATCGCTTGTGTGGTGTTGTGCGGCCCTGCAGCTTGGCCTTAAAGCTGCAGTGGCCTATTTAACTAAAAATGGCCTAGTCACTAGGGGGGTTTAGCGCTGCGGTCCTCAAGAGGTTAAAAATCAGCCTTCATTCCTCACACAGCTCACAAATATACTTCACTGTCTCACAGCATGCAGGAGTGTCTGAGGGGGAGGCTGATCTGAGGGGGTAACAGGTAATTAGATGTGTTGTAATATTGCTGAAAGAGGGAGATGTGTATTATGTATACTGTACACTATTCCTGACTGACTGACTGGCTTGCTTGTGATGATGAGCTGTTTACAAAGGCATTATAAGGATCTTTATCAGTCAGAGAGAACAGAAGACAAGGAACACACATTGGCTATCATTCATAAAGGAGCTGTCGGTAAGGGGAATCAATGCGGGAAAACACCACTGCCGGTGTTTTAGACTTCTGGCTGCTGATTCATAAAAATGTATCCGGTTGCGGTAGCAGTGCGGAGATTCCCCAAACTAGGCTGGCGGTAGGCAGGCGGTAGGCTTGCGGAGACACGGAAGCTGCAGAGTTGATACATTTCTCCGTGTTCCGCTCTGCTGCAGCTGCCTGGGAGGTCTGTGTGTCTCCATTCACTTACATTGGTATCACCACATCAGATGGAGCGGTACTTCCCGACCTCACACCGCTTGCGGTGATCTTTATGAATTAACATTTTGCTACATTTGTTCTGATAATCACAGCACAAGGCGGTGATTTATCACTCTGCTCGGTAGTGTCATTTTTTCATGCGGAAAGAGCCTTTATGAATGCTGACTTTGCTAAGTGGTCGGTAAAGTCAGCTGTTTTAAGCATTTCCGCATGCGGAAATGCTTTATGAATGATAGCCATTGCTGGAATCTTTAACCCCTTACCACCATCTGAATAAGATTGTTTCAACAAAGGGATAATTAAACTATACACTGAGGAGTTGATAGCAAGATAGCAACCCCCCTGTGCAGGGACATGGTCTAGCCCTTTAATGCTGGGAATACACGGTTTGTTTCTGCCCTCGATCGTTTTTGCCGCTCGATTTCAGCTCTCTATTCCGCTCTCGACTCTTATCTTCCTCTCGTTTTTTTCCATTCACTTCTATCAGAAATCGAGCGGCAAAAGAAACGAAAGGGAGATCGGAATTGTCAGAAATTATCTATCGAACCATCTAATCAGCTACAAAACGAACCGCGTATTCCCAGCATAAGAGCCATCACTTTTGTATCTAAAAACTGGATCTAGAAAAGGATTTTACAGCAGAGAGGCAGAGCTGTGTGAGAAAGGAAACTGCTCCTAGTACTTGTGGTAATGTGTGCCCTAACATACAGCATTTTAAAAAAAATATGCTTCAATCGATAGTATTCCTTTAAGGAAAACAATGCAGTCTAATGCCTGGTACCCACCATGCAATTTCCTGTCAGATAGGCGGGTTGAACTGGTCATTTCTGACAGGTCTGATTCGATTTCTGACCGTTTTTCTGATTGATTTTGTATAGTAGTGATCAGAAAAACAATTGGAAATGAGATTGGACCTGCCAGAAATAATACATTTGACCCGTCTATCTGAAGAGAATTGCATGGTGTGTACCAAGCATAAAGGTGCCCACTAATGATACAATCTTACCAATCTATGTAGTAGAAAGGTAAACTGAGTCAAAGTTTGAATGGATACTTTTTATTTAGTGCCTCACATTGCATAGAAGTGGTAAGATTGTACAATCAAGATTGTATCATTGGTTGTGTACCACGGAGGGGACCCAGAGAATGCCTCGTGGTCGCTGGTGGAAGCCCCAGGTAAGTCCTGATTCCGTTTTATTTTCTGTGTTCAGGGTCCCTGTAAAAGCAAATAAATCATAATCCGGTTGATCTGTATTAGAAAAGCTATTTTTGATCCATATGTACATCAATTATGTTTTTAAAGGGAGTCTGAAGCCAAAAATTAAAAAAACAAATACATGAGGGGGAAGGCTCTGAGTCCTATAGAGCAGAGCTCCCCAACCCTGTCTTCCCTCAAGACCCACCAACAGTACATGTTTTGCAGGAAACCACAAACCTGCACAGGTGATTTAATTAATGTTTCAGCAGAGCTGATTGGCTACCTCTGTGGATTTCCACAAAACGTGCACTGTTGGTGGTACATAAGGACAGGGTTGGGGAACACTGCAGCCCCTCTGTTCTTCTCCTTGTCCCGTGTGTGTGTGTGTGGTTTTTTTTTTTTTTTTAAATCTTTGACTTCGGACTTGCTTTAAAGGACAACTGTAGTGAGAGGTATGGGGAGGCTGCCATATTTATTTCCTTTGAAGAGAGTCTGAAGCGAGAATAAATCTCGCTTCAGACCTCATAAATAGCAGCGGCATGTGTGCCCCTGCTAAACCGCCACTATCCCGCGGCTTAACGGGGGTCCCTGATCCCCCAAACCCCCTCGGTGCAGCGGGGGAGTGCTTCCTGGTTGGAACAGGGCTAACTGCCGCAGCCCTGCCCCAGGCGCGTCTGTCAGCGCGTATCTCCGCCTCTCCCCCGCCCCTCTCAGTCTTCCTTCACTGAGAGGGGCGGGGGAGAGGCGGCGATGCGCCACTGATAGACTTGACTGGAGGCAGGGCTGCGGCGGTTAGCCCTGCCTCCAGGAGCGACCAAGTCTGCGACCAAGTGTTGCAGAGGGGGGTTTGGGGGTGAAGGGACACGTGCCCCTGCTAACTTTGAGCTCTGAAGTGAGATTTATTCTCGCTTCAGAGTCTCTTTAACAATACCAATTCCCTAGCTATCCTGCTGATCCTCTGCCTCGAATACTTTTATTCATAGGCTTCAATTCATCAAGCATTCCCGCATTCGGTAATGCTGAAAACAGCTGACTTTACCGAGCTCTTAGGAAAATGTCAATTCATCAAAGCTGTTACCGCATGAAAAACTGAAATTACCAAGCAGTGAGGTAAATTACCGACTTGTGCGGTAAACACCTCAACACATGTCAGTAAATGTCAATTCATCAAGGTTAACCACTTGAGGACCTAGGGCTTTCTACCCCTTAAGGACCGGCCACTTTTTTCCATTCAGACCACTGCAGCTTTCACGGTTTATTGCTCGCTCATACAACCTACCACCTAAATGAATTTTGGCTCCTTTTCTTGTCACTAATAAAGCTTTCTTTTGGTGCTATTTGATTGCTCCTGCGATTTTTACTTTTTATTATATTCATCAAAAAAGACATGAATTTTGGCAAAAAAATGATTTTTTTTAACTTTCTGTGCTGACATTTTTCAAATAAAGTAAAATTTCTGTATACATGCAGCGCGAAAAATGTGGACAAACATGTTTTTGATACAAAAAAACCCATTCAGTGTATATTTATTGGTTTGGGTAAAAGTTATAGCGTTTACAAACTATGGTGCAAAAAGTGAATTTTCCCATTTTCAAGCATCTCTGACTTTTCTGACCCCCTGTCATGTTTCATGAGGGGCTAGAATTCCAGGATAGTATAAATACCCCCCAAATGACCCCATTTTGGAAAGAAGACATCCCAAAGTATTCACTGAGAGGCATAGTGAGTTCATAGAAGATATTATTTTTTTGTCACAAGTAAGCGGAAAATGACACTTTGTGAGAAAAAGAAAAAAAAAAGTTTCCATTTCTTCTAACTTGCGACAAAAAAAAATGAAATCTGCCACGGACTCACCATGCCCCTCTCTGAATACCTTGAAGGGTCTACTTTCCAAAATGGGATCATTTGTGGTGTGTGTTTACTGTCCTGACATTTTGGGGGGTGCTAAATTGTAAGAGAAGTAGTATAATGTGTTTTGGGGTGTATTTTTACACATACCCATGCTGGGTGGGAGAAATATCTCTGTAAATGACAATTTGTTAATTTTTTTTACACACAATTGTCCATTTACAGAGATATTTCTCCCACTCAGCATGGGTATGTGTAAAAATACACCACAAAACACATTATACTACTTCTCCTGAGTACGGCGATACCACATGTGTGGCACTTTTTTGCACCCTAACTGCGCTAAAGGGCCCAAAGTCCAATGAGTACCTTTAGGATTTCACAGGTCATTTTGAGAAATTTCGTTTCAAGACTACTCCTCACGGTTTAGGGCCCCTAAAATGCCAGGGCAGTATAGGAACCCCACAAATGACCCCATTTTAGAAAGAAGACACCCCAAGGTATTCCGTTAGGAGTATGGTGAGTTCATAGAAGATTTTATTTTTTGTCAAAAGTTAGCGGAAAATGACACTTTGTGAAAAAACACAATTAAAATCAATTTCCGCTAACTTTTGACAAAAAATAAAATCTTTTATGGCCCTTTAGCGCAGTTAGGGTGCAAAAAAGTGCCACACATGTGGTATCGCCATACTCGGGAGAAGTAGTACAATGTGTTTTGGGGTGTATTTTTACACATACCCATGCTGGGTGGGAGAAATACCTCTGTAAATGGACAATTGTGTGTAAAAAAATCAAAAGATTGTCATTTACAGAGGTATTTCTCCCACCCAGCATGGGTATGTGTAAAAATACACCCCAAAACACATTGTACTACTTCTCCCGAGTACGGCGATACCACATGTGTGGCACTTTTTTGCACCCTAACTGCACTAAGGGGCCCAAAGTCCAATGAGTACCTTTAGGGTTTCACAGGTCATTTTTGTTTCAAGACTACTCCTCACGGTTTAGGGCCCCTAAAATGCCAGGGCAGTATAGGAACCCCACTAATGACCCCATTTTAGAAAGAAGACACCCCAAGGTATTCCGTTAGGAGTATGGTGAGTTCATAGAAGTTTTTTTATTTTTTTGTCACAAGTTAGCGGAAATTGATTTTAATAGTTTTTTTTCACAAAGTGTCATTTTCCGCTAACTTGTGACAAAAAATAAAATCTTCTATGAACTCACCATACTCCGTACGGAATACCTTTGGGTTTCTTCTTTCTAGAATGGGGTCATTTGTGGGGTTCCTATACTGCCCTGGCATTTTAGGGGCCCTAAACCGTGAGGAGTAGTCTTGAAACCAAATGTAGCAAAATGACCTGTGAAATCCTAAAGGTACTCATTGGACTTTGGGCCCCTTAGCGTTCTTAGGGTGTAAAAAAGTGCCACACATGTGGTACCGCTGTACTCAGGAGAAGTAGTATAATGCGTTTTGGGGTGTATTTTTACACATACCCATGCTAAGTGGGAGAAATATCTCTGTAAATGACAATTGTTTGATTTTTTTACACACAATTGTCCATTTACATAGAAATTTCTCCCACCCAGCATGGGTATGTGTACAAATACACCCCAAAACACATTATACTACTTTTCCTGAGTACGGCGGTACCACATGTGACACTTTTTTGCAGCCTAGGTGCGCTAAGGGGCCCAACGTCCTATTCACAGGTCATTTTGAAGCATTTGTTTTCTAGACTACTCCTCGCGGTTTAGGGCCCCTAAAATGCCAGGGCAGTATAGGAACCCCACAAGTGACCCCATTTTAGAAAGAAGACACCCCAAGGTATTCCGTTAGGTGTATGGCGAGTTCATAGAAGATTTTATTTTTTGTCACAAGTTAGTGAAAAATGACACTTTGTGAAAAAAAACCAATAAAAATTAATTTCCGCTAACTTTTGACAAAAAATAAAATCTTCTATGAACTCGTCATACACCTAACAGAATACCTTGGGGTGTCTTTTTTTTCTAAAATGGGGTCACTTGTGGGGTTCCTATACCACCCTGGCATTTTACAGGCCCAAAACCGTGAGTAGTCTGGAGACCAAATGTCTCAAAATGACTGTTCAGGGGTATAAGCATCTGCAAATTTTGATGACAGGTGGTCTATGAGGGGGCGAATTTTGTGGAACCGGTCATAAGCAGGGTGGCCTTTTAGATGACAGGTTGTATTGGGCCTGATCTGATGGATAGGAGTGCTAGGGGGGTGACAGGAGGTGATTGATGGGTGTCTCAGGGGGTGGTTAGAGGGGAAAATAGATGCAATCAATGCACTGGGGAGGTGATCGGAAGGGGGTCTGAGGGGGATCTGAGGGTTTGGCCGAGTGATCAGGAGCCCACACGGGGCAAATTAGGGCCTGATCTGATGGGTAGGTGTGCTAGGGGGTGACAGGAGGTGATTGATGGGTGTCTCAAGGTGTGATTAGAGGGGGGAATAGATGCAAGCAATGCACTGGCGAGGTGATCAGGGCTGGGGTCTGAGGGCATTCTGAGGGTGTGGGCGGGTGATTGAGTGCCCTAGGGGCAGATAGGGGTCTAATCTGATAGGTAGCAGTGACAGGGGGTGATTGATGGGTAATTAGTGGGTGTTTAGGGTAGAGAATAGATGGAAACACTGCGCTTGGGTGGTGATCTGATGTCGGATCTGCGGGCGATCTATTGGTGTGGGTGGGTGATCAGTTTGCCCGCAAGGGGCAGGTTAGGGGCTGATTGATGGGTGGCAGTGACAGGGGGTGATTGATGGGTGGCAGTGACAGGGGGTGATTGATGGGTGGCAGTGACAGGGGTGATTGATGGGTGATTGATAGGTGATTGACAGGTAATCAGTGGGTTATTACAGGGGAGAACAGATGTAAATATTGCACTGGCGAATTGATAAGGGGGGGTCTGAGGGCAATCTGAGCGTGTAGGCGGGCGATTGGGTGCCCGCAAGGGGCAGATTAGGGTCTGATCTGATGGGTAACAGTGACAGGTGGTGATAGGGGGTGATTGATGGGTGATTGATGGGTAATTAGTGGGTGTTTAGAGGAGAGAATAGATGGAAACACTGCGCTTGGGTGGTGATCTGATGTCGGATCTGCGGGCTATCTATTGGTGTGGGTGGGTGATCAGATTGCCCGCAAGGGGCAGGTTAGGGGCTGATTGATGGGTGGCAGTGACAGGGGGTGATTGATGGGTGATTGGCAGGTGATTGACAGGTGATCAGTGGGTTATTACAGGGAAGAACAGATGTAATTAATGCACTGGTGAATTGATAAGGGGGGGTCAGAGGGCAATCTGAGCGTGTGGGCGGGTGATTGGGTGCCCGCAAGGGGCAGATTAGGGTCTGATCTGATAGGTAAAAGTGACAGGTGGTGATAGGGGGTGATTGATGGGTGATTGATGGGTAATTAGTGGGTGTTTAGAGGAGAGAATAGATGTAAACAATGGATTTGGGAGGTGATCTGATGTCGGATCTGTGGGCGATCTATTGGTGTGGGTGATCAGATTGCCCGCAAGGGGCAGGTTAGGGGCTGATTGATGGGTGGCAGTGACAGGGGGTGATTGACGGGTGATTGACGGGTGATCAGGGGGATAGATGCATACAGTAAACAGGGGGGGGGGGGTCTGGGGAGAATCTGAGGGGTGGGGGGTGATCAGGAGGGGGCAGGGAGCAGGGGGGGGATAAAAAAAAATAGCGTTGACAGATAGTGACAGGGAGTGATTGATGGGTGATTAGGGGGGTGATTGGGTGCAAACAGGGGTCTGGGGGGTGGGCAGGGGGGGGGGGGGGTCTGATGGGTGCTGTGGGCGATCTGGGGCAGGGGGGGGAGAAATCAGTGTGCTTGGGTGCAGACTAGGGTGGCTGCAGCCTGCCCTGGTGGTCCCTCGGACACTGGGACCACCAGGGCAGGAGGCAGCCTGTATAATACACTTTGTAAACATTACAAAGTGTATTATACACTTTGTATGCGGCGATCGCGGGGTTAACATCCCGCCGGCGCTTCCGTATAGCCGGCGGGATGTTGCGGCAAGCGAGCGGTGACAGGCGCCGGCGGAGGATCGCGTCACGGATGACGCGATCGCTCCGCCCATGCCCTTAGAAGGACCGCCGCCTCTGTGGGTGAGCCGGTCCTTCAGGGCTCCACTTCCCGGCCGCCTCTGTGCGTTAGGCGGTCGGGAAGTGGTTAAAGCATACGGTAAAACAGGAATGTGTTCGCTCATTACTGGCTGTTCTAAGATTGCGATAACCATCTTCGAACGGCTTCCATATGGATATCCCTCTGACTGACTGACAGCCGGCGAGAACCAATAGAGACAGTTCTCTCTCTTCTGCAAGCACCTGTCTCCTCCCTGATAGGAAGCGTGGGCTTTGTGAGGGGGTCTAGTTTTCCTAGCAGAGATAAAAGAACGAGAGGTTTCCCCTAGCTCCCTTCGGCAGTGTAACCCACTAAGTTCCTGTTTGAATATGCAGAGATGCTAGTGGGAGCTGGTGAGAAAAAGACTTAGGCAGGCATGTGTAATGTTTCTTGGCACTTCATCTAAGCTGTGGCAAGTAAATAGAATGTTAAGACTAATGGGACAGATTCAGAGTGAGTAGAGGCAGTATAACATGCACATGCACATCTAACGTGACGTCAGGGATGCCTCTTTTCTATTTTAATGCCCTCACTGCAGGGAGAACAGCGTAACACAGAACTGCTGTTACCGTTTCGGTAAATTACCAAACCTCTACCGCACACGTAAAACTATTGATGAATTAGTACACACAAGTCTAAAATACCAAATGTGGTATTTGAATGACTTGTTTTTTGTTATCGAACAAGCATGCAGCAGATCAGGTGTTTGACATTGTCAGATCTGACAAGATTAGCTGCATGCTTGTTTCTGGTGTAATTCAGACACTACTGCAGCCAGAATAGATCAGCAGGGCTGCCAGGCAACTGGTATTGTTTAACAGGAAATAAATATAGCAGCCTCCATATCCCTCTCGCTAAAGTTTTCCTTTAAAGAGGCTTAGAGACTAAATAAAGTACAGCTCTGATACTTACCCAGGGCTTCCTCCCATCCCATAAACACGTCTAAGTCCCACGCCGTCCTCCTGCAGTCTGCCATTCAGCCGCGGTGAGCTCTGTTACCAGCCTCAGTGACGTCAGTCCGAGACTACTGCACATGCGCGGGAGATCTACGCATGTGCAGTAGACCCTGATTGGCATCGACCGAAGCTGGTAACGGAGCTCAGTGCGGCTGAATGGCAGACCACGGGAGGCTGGCATGGGACTTAGACGTGTTTATGGGATGAGAGGAAGCCCTGGGTAAGTATCAAAACTGTACTTTCGTCTGAGTCTCTTTAACCACTTACTCTACAGCTCAGTATATCTACGTCATCTGTGGCACCCGCCAAGTCACCATGACGTAGATATACTGATCCAGCTGATCCAGCTTTCAGCCCTGCTGTGCACATCCGGTGCGCTCGGCACTATCAGCTGCAATACTAATTGGTGAAAGGGAACATGTTCCCTTGTAGCCAATAAGCCACCCCCCTGCGGATTAACAATCACTGCTGTAGCAAACAGCGGTGATCCTTCATCTCCCCCCTCGGTGCACAGATCAGTTGAATAAATTGAGCAGCAAACAGCCTCTCACCTTACCTCGTTCCAGTGAAGAGCCTGCAGCCCGAGCCTTCGATCCCCACTCTGAACTCAGCCGCATAATGCCGAATATCCGGGACGTCATCAAGCCGGGACCCGGGTAACCGGCAATACGCGGCGGAGTTCAGAGCGGGGATCGTAGGCTCGGGCTGCAGGCTCATCGCTGGAACGAGGTAAGGTGAGAGGCTGCTTGCTGCTCAATTTTTTTTTAGCCGATCTGTGCACGGAGGGGGGCTACCTGGTGGTGGTGGGGGGGTTATTTGGGGCTGTTATCTGGCCACTGGCGGATGGGGGGCTGTTATCTTGGGCTTAAAAAAACTAGCACGCATCAGGGTGGTGGGGGGGGGGCGGCATGAGTGGATCTGATGGGGAACATCTGTTTAACCTGGGGGGGGGGGGTTATAGACTAATACTGGGGCACATCTGTCTATAATGGGGGGGCACTAATCCTGGGGGCACATCTGATTTATAATGGGGAAACATTTTATCCTGGGAAACATCTGACTGTAATGAGGGGTGCCACTGTCTCTATACTGGGGGTGCCACATACATGGGGCACATTTGACTATACCGGGGGACTGATATTGGGGACACATCTGGCTATACTGGGGGGGGGGAGATGCTGCTTGGGACACATCTGACTATACTAGGGGGACATAAAACTGGCGGCATGGTTTTTGATCACAGTTGCGCTTTTTATTTTTAAAATGGAAATGGTAAAGACTGAGAAAAAAATGCATTTCCCCCCCCCCCCTTTTTTCCATGAAAATGCCTAGAAAACAAAAAATGTTGTTGGACTAAATACCTCCTATTGAAAGCCTAGTTTGGCTTGAAAAAAATGATATATAGATAATTTAGATATAGTGAGTAGGGATAAAGTTATTTCTGATTAAACAGGAACATAGCTAAAGCGTCTAAACAGCTCTGGTCCATAAGGGTAAAACAAAGTCTGGATGCGAAGTGGTTAAGGTCAGGCCACAGTATGGCAATATAGTATTGCATTGAAAACTTATTTTAATTTTTTTGATTCAGCCAATAAATATTGAAAGGTTTTCTAAATTTCCAATACTGTATGATCTTCAACACCAGAAATGGAATTTGTATTGGAAGAGGCATGGAAGGGAGGCATACACTGTATACCGGTACTCCTGCTTAAAGACGACTTTTTTTTTTTTTTTTTTTTCTCTTTTAGGATTGCTAAGTACACAGCGGCGTGATTCCCTCCAGAGGCTCAGAGATGACATTGAGACATTAACTGATGGCTGGTTAGGAACAGCTATGAAGTGTTTACAGCTCATTCAGTCAAGGTAAATGTTTTGTTTTCTGTTTTTCTGAAAGAAATACACACTTGTGGTTTAGGGCCCGATTCCACTTGTGCGGTGCAAATTAGTCACAGAAAACGCAAAAACAAATTTGCACGCGGATGCGAATTTTACTGCAAATTTGCGGGCGTTTTCGCATATGTTAATGCGTATGTGAATTTAACCATGTCAGTGCCTGTGGGCTTTTACATTGATTTTATGCGAAAACACCCGTGAATTCGCGGTAAAATTCGCATACGAAACCGCATGCGAATTTCCTATTAAATACATTGTACGTGACTCTCTGAGGGCTCTATCATGCAGATTTTTTCTGCACAGAAAAACGCTCAGAAATCCTGACAAGTGACAACAGTGCCATCCACTTGTATTGTCTATGCGAATCTGCATGTAGATTCGCTCTAGTGGAAACGGGCCCTCAGTGTTTTCAGTCCAGCTACTCCTGTGTTTATTGCAGTACACTGTCCAGACAGCTATTTTTAGCTTTTTGAAGCCAACTTATCATGCTAGTGATGTGTTGCAGAAGTCGTTGTTTAGCTATGAGATGTATGTGTCTTGAGGTAATTTGTGCTAACAACCTTTCATACAACATATTCATACTTTATTTTCAAGGAAAAATTGTGTAAATGTGCTAATAACAACAACACAACTGGTTCCAGCTCTGGCTAAAGTTCTACTATACGGTCTGGGCGATGCGTTTCCCATCCAGAATGTATACAGTGCTACAAAGATAGGTAAGTGCTTTTCTGATGTAACCGTTCATACTGCAGGTAGCTCAGTATCCCTAACACAGGCCTTCTTCACACTTCACATTTCAAGAGGGTGCTTAGTGATCTTTGATCCAAAGTGTTCCCAAATGCCAGGCACTGGCAGAGGAGGACTGGGACCATGTAGTCTGGGAATCAAACACCGCCAAGTGTCCCTTGGAAGAGAGTGGTGGGGAAGCAGGAATGCTGAAAAAAAGTGGGTGGCAGCACAAGTGTAAGCTATATTATGACAACGTTTCAGCGCTCACTGCTGTTTCCTGCTTTTCAGTGCCCTGTTGTGTCTGGACATCCCCCACAATGTGTTACAGTACAGCTTTCTAGTTTTACCCACAGTATGTCTTCAGCTTTGTAATACTTGCCAACCATTGACAGAAGTAGCAGGGAGGGATCACGTCTGACTGAGACTGTGGCTACCTATGACTCCTGGCTGATATTGGGAGCTATCTAGGTTACTGGCTGATACTGTGGAGCTCCAATTACTGCTGGTCCATATTGAAGCCCCCTATGCCTGCTAGCCTATACTGAGGACCACCTATGACTACTAGGCAATATTGGGGGTCACTTATGATGGCTAGCTGATATTGGGGGGCACATATAACTGCATGCTGATACTTAGTGCCACTGGTGACTGTTAGGAAATATTTGGTGACTGATATTGGGAGCCACCTGTGATTGCTAACAGATCCTGAAAGACCCCACTCCTGACTGCTGGCTGAGGGGGGGGGGGGGGGGGGGGTGCAGCCCTGGAATTTATTTAAGATTTATCTGTATGTATAACCTGTTGTTAAATGTCAAAGGTGTTTGTTATACAGTTTTTTGCTCATACATGGATGTTTGTCTTGTGTGGTAAAAGTTGTCACTTAAACGCAATATAATAGTTTCTGTGACATAAAGGTTGATGAGGATGATGGTGCAGCAGTCACATCTACAGACTACTAATGACCATTCCATACTTCACATTTTTACTGTACAAAATCGGAAATATCTCTAACACATGTGGTGGTAGCAGGTAATGTTGAAGAAATATTTATTGTTAGAGGGAACATGCAAGCAAAATCTTACATAATATACAATAAAGATGGAAACCGTTTATCTGACAGTAAATAGCCCGAAAGTTCCATATATAGAGCTCAGCATTTCTTGGATTGTTTTACCAATGGGAAAGATCTTTGTTGTGCACAAAGATGTTCATTTCATGCCCTGTTCTGCAAAGTCCCCCCGGCCCTTCATTCAGATAACAGGCATTTGGTGATGGTGCAGTTACTGCATAAGCCCTAAAGCTCTGTACACACGATTGATCAGTTTCATTGTATCCCTGAAGCTTTGCAGTCTGCCGCAGCAGTGGCACAACATTTGGTCTACCGATCAGATCATTAGCGGAAGCACTAAAACTGCAGACCCAGAAGTGGGTAACTAGCCACATGGGAGTTGTTTTAACGAACGATAAACAATAGCTACATTCAAACGACTAACACCGATTTATCGTCCGAACCGATTCACCAGGATGGATCAGTCTACATGGATGACTATCACTGTCTTTCACTGTCATTGGTATCCGGCAATTGATCGTGTATACGGACCTTTAGAAAGGTTAATAGAAAGCAGTAAGGCCTGGGACTCACTAGCAGCAGTTGTCTAAGCACTTGTGATTTGAAAAGCTCTTGCTGATGTAATTCTATAAGGGATTTTAAAAAAAAATCCCATTCCTCAAGTGAGAACACACCCATAGCATTACATTAGCAAGAGCTTTTAAAGCGGAATATAACCCTGCATTTCAACTTTGCTCTAAAACATTATTTACAGCATATTATATGCAACCAGCATTTTTTTTTTACTAGACCAGCATTGGAAGGGTTACACACAGAGCTTTAAAGTTCAGTGGAGAGACATGCTGCCCGCAGCCGAAGTTTAGATGTATACATTTAAGTAAACAGAATGTAACAAGTAAGGAATGTGACTCATTCTCTCTGACTGTGCAGGAGCTGGAGGACAGCCAGAGAGTGTGTAACATTCACCACTTGTTACATTCTGTATACTTAAATGTATCTAAACTTCGGCTGCGGGCAGCATGTCTCTCCACGGAACTTTAAAGCTGTGTGTGTAACCCTTCCAATGCTGGTCTAGTAAAAAAAAATGCTGGTTGCATATAGTATGCTGTAAATAATGTTTTAGAGCAAAGTTGAAATGCAGGGTTATATTCCGCTTTAAAATCACAAGTGCTTAGAAAAGTGCTGCTAGTAATGTTGAATTTTAGTATTCTTGTCTGCTATGCAGAATGTCGATCAGTCTAATTCATCCGTTCTGCTTTTTTTTTATTCGTAGGTTCTGATTTTCTTTGGAAATGTTGTTACTTAATTCTGCTTTCTACACCATTTTCAGGAAAAGAGAGCTGCTTTGAACGAATAGTGACGCGATTTGGAAAGAAAGTCACCTATGTTGTAATTGGAGATGGCAGGGATGAAGAAATGGCAGCCAAACAGGTAATTTAGTGTGTATATTTAATCATTGTAAGCTGTAAAATATGGTATGAAAAGAGTGGCAGCTGAGCCTGGCTCAGAGCAGCATGAAGTAATGGCTGTGGTACTTGCTTTTGAGATTACATTTAGGCACAGGATATGAGGATTAGAGGGAGGCATGGAGGAGGTATGTTTAGAGATAGGCTGTGCAATACATGCAGGGCACAAATGACAACTTATGGTTTGGAATTTTTTTTTGTGATCAACTAGAGTATACAAATTTTAAAATGCTATTAAATCCTATAATTATAGCAAAAATAAAAGGTTCATGTTTCAAACCTAATATTAATTGGCCCCACCAAGCTGTAAGAAAAAGTGCAGTACATTTTCATCCTTCAGGGCATTTAGTTGATAAGTTTGTTGATTAAAAATGGTTTCTGATACTTCACAGGAAGTACGTAGAGTGATGGACTCTAGCTCAGATCATAGAGATCTATTTATAAAGAACTGCCGGCCAATTAACTGATTGGCAGAGGCGTAGCTAGGGCTTTCAGCACCCGGGGACAAAGACTATCAATGCGCCCCCTAAGGTGAAGGCGCGCGCCGCACCCAAAAAAGGGCGTGGCCACATAATAAATGTGGTTGTGGGTGGAGCCAAATGTACATGGAGGTTAGCAGGCTCACGCTCACCCACCCTTCCTCAGTTTGTACCTTCCAGCATGTTCCAAGACAAATTCAGCAATCATGAGCAGGGGGGCTCATGATTGCTGAATTTGTCTTGGAACAAGACAAATCCAGCAATCCTGAGCAAATATGAGGCCCCCAACATGACCAACTCAGCAATCATGGGGCCCCCAACAAGACAAATTTAGCAGTCATGGGGCACATAAATAGACAGTATTTCACATAAATAGGCAGAATGCCCCCTTAACCACTTGCCGACCGCACACTCATAACGCGCGTCAGCAAAGTGGCAGCTGCAGGACCAGCGACGCAGTTCTGAGTCGCCGGCTGCAGGCCAATTAATCAGGAAGCAGCCGCTCGCGCGAGCGGCTGCTTCCTGTCAATTCACGGCGGGGGGCTCCGTGAATAGCCTGCGGGCCGCCGATCGCGGCTCGCAGGCTAAATGTAAACACAAGCGGAAATAATCCGCTTTGTTTACATTCGTACAACGCTGCTAACAGTAGCAGCGTTGTACCAGATCAGCAATCCCCGGCCAATCAGCGGCCGGGGATCGCTGTCACATGACAGGCAGGAGCCTGTTAGAGGCTGCACAGGACAGATCCGTTCCTGTGCAGCCTCTGATCTCCGAGGGGAAGGGAGGTAGGAGAGGGAGGGGGTGAATGTCGCCGCGAAGGGGGGTTTTGAGGTGCCCCCCCCCCCCCGCAAACCTCAGCCAGCAGGAGCGATCAGACCCCCCCTACACATCATCCCCATAGGGGGGAAAAAAGGGGGCGATCTGGTCGCTCTGCCTGCTACCTGATCTGTGCTGGGGGCTGCAGAGCCCACCCAGCACAGATCACAGAATACAGTGCTGGTCCTTAAGGGGGGGGGGGGGTAAAGCGTGGGTCCTCAAGTGGTTAATATGGTAGACACCTCTCACCTGGCTGCAGTTCCCCAAAATGCACTCAATCTGACAGCAGTGGTTCCCCAAAAATAGGTAGCCCCAGGTCAATAGGTGTCCCCAGAATAGGTGGCCAGCAGTATAGATGTCCCCAGAATAGGTGGCCAGCGGTATAGATGTCCCCAGAACAGGTAGTCAGTGGTGGAGATGTCCACAGAACAGGTAGCCAGGGGTATATGTGCCCAGTATATGTAGACAGGGGTATATGTGCCCAGTATATGTAGTCAGGTGTATATGTGCCCAGTATATGTAGTCAGGGGTATATGTGCCCAGTATATGTAGTCAGGGGTATATGTGCCCAGTATATGTAGGCAGGGGTATATATGCCCAGTATATGTAGGCAGGGGTATATGTGCCCAGTATATGTAGGCAGGGGTATATATGCCCAGTAAATGTAGGCAGGTGTATATGTTCTCAGTATACAGGATCTTCTAAAAAAACTAGCATATTGTGATAAAATTCATTATTTTCTGTAATGTACTGATAAACATTAGACTTTCATATATTTTAGATTCTAATACACACAACTGAACTAGTTCAAGCCTTTTATTGTTTTAATATTGATGATTTTGGCATACAGCTCATGAAAACCCAAATTTCCTATCTCAAAAAATTAGCATATTTCATCCAACCAATAAAAGTAAAGTGTTTGTTTTTTAAACAAAAAAAAAAATCAACCTTCAAATAATTATGTTCAGTTATGCACTCAATACTTGGTTGGGAATCCTTTTGCAGAAATGACTGCATCTATGCGGCGTGGCATGGAGGCAATCAGCCTGTGGCACTGCTCAGGTGTTATGGAGGCCCAGGATGCTTCGATAGCGGCCTTAAGCTCATCCAGAGTGTTGGGTCTTGCTTCTCAACTTTCTCTTCACAATATCCCACAGATTCTCTATGGGGTTCAGGTCAGGAGAGTTGGCAGGCCAATTGAGCACAGTAATACCATGGTCAGTAAACCATTTACCAGTGGTTTTGGCACTGTGAGCAGGTGCCAGGTCATGCTGAAAAATCAAATCTTCATCTCCACAAAGCTTTTCAGCAGATGGAAGCATGAAGTGCCCCAAAATCTCCTGATAGCTAGCTGCATTGACCCTGCCCTTGATAAAACAGTGGACCAACACCAGCAGCTGACATGGCACCCCAGACCATCACTGACTGTGGGTACTTGACACTGGACTTCAGGCATTTTGGCATTTCCCTCTCCCCAGTCTTCCTCCAGACTCTGGCACCTTGATTTCCGAATGACATGTAAAAGTTGCTTTCATCCGAAAAAAGTACTTTGGACCACTGAGCAACAGTCCAGTGCTGCTTCTCTGTAGCCCAGGTCAGGCGCTTCTGCAGCTGTTTCTGGTTCAAAAGTGGGTTCATGCTTCCATCTGCTGAAAAGCTTTATGGAGATGAAGATTTCATTTTTCAGCACGACCTGGCACCTGCTTATAGTGCCAAAACCACTGGTAAATGGTTTACTGACCATGGTATTACTGTGCTCAATTGGCCTGCCAACTCTCCTGACCTGAACCCCATAGAGAATCTGTGGGATATTGTGAAGGGAAAGTTGAAAGACGCAAGAACCAACACTCTGGATGAGCTTAAGGCTGCTATCGAAGCATCCTGGGCCTCTATAACACCTGAGCAGTGCCACAGGCTGATTGCCTCCATGCCACGCCGCATTGAAGCAGTCATTTCTGCAAAAGGATTCCCAACCAAGTATTGAGTGCATAACTGAACATAATTATTTGAAGGTTGACTTTTTTTGTTTAAAAAACACTTTTCTTTTATTGGTTGGATGAAATATGCTAATTTTTTGAGATAGGAAATTTGGGTTTTCATGAGCTGTATGCCAAAATCATCAATATTAAAACAATAAAAGGCTTGAACTACTTCAGTTGTGTGTATTTGAATCTAAAATATATGAAAGTCTAATGTTTATCAGTACATTACAGAAAATAATGAACTTTATCACAATATGCTAATTTTTTGAGAAGATCCTGTATGTAGTCAGGGGCATATGTCCCCAGTATATGTAGTCAGGGGCATATGTCCCCAGTATATATAGTCAGGGGTATATGTCCCCAGTATATATAGTCAGGGGTATATCTGCTCAGTATATGTAGCCAGGTGTAGATGTGCCCAGTATATGTAGCCAGGGGTATATGTGCCCAGTATATGTAGCCAGGGGTATATGTGCCCAGTATATGTAGCCAGGGGTATATGTGCCCAGTATATGTAGTCAGGGTTATATGTGCCCAGTATATGTAGCCAGGGGTATATATGCCCAGTATATGTAGCCTGGGGTATAATATGCGCCTAGTATATGTAGCCAGGGGTATATGTGCCCAGTATATGTAGCCAGGGGTACTTTTGATTGCACTTATTGCTGCTAAGGGTGGCCCAACCAGTTATTAGGTTCAGGGGGCAATTTCTTTTTCACACAGGGCCATGTAGGTTTTGAGTTTTTTTTTTGTTTTTTTTCTCACTAAATAAAAACCATCATTTAAAACTGCATTTTGTGTTCAATTATGTTATCTTTGACTAATAGTTAACGGTTTTTGATGAGCAGAAACATTTAAGTGTGACAAACATGCAAAAGAATAAGAAATCAAGAAGGGGGCAAATAGTTTTTCACCTCACTGTATATAGTCAGGGGTATATGTGCCCAGTATATGTAGCCAGGGGTATATGTGCCCAGTATATGTAGGCAGGGGTATGTGTCCCCAGAGTAGGTAGCCAGGTGTCCCCCTCCCCAGCAGGAGGGGAGCAGCGCTGCTTCCCTCCCCAAAAGAAACAAAACAAAAAAAAGCAAGCAGCTCAGCTGGGCGCCCTTGGGGGCCCATTTCCTACCCCGACCCCCCTTCACCACTTTTAAATGCACTATAAATGTATTTTTTCTTATATTCCTGTCACTTACAGTAGGCAGTAGAAATGTGACAGATTTTAAACTAATCCATCTACTCATGGGGGAGTCTTAGGAAGTTCTTAATTTTCAAAAGCACTCCCTCTATCACACACACACACACACACACACACACACACACACACACACACACACCACACCACACCACACCACACCACACACACACACACACACACACACACACACACACACACACACACACACACACACACACACACACACACACACACACACACACCACACACACCACACACACCACACACACCACACACACACACCACACACACACACCACACACACACACCACACACACACACACACACCACACACACACACACACACACACACACACACACACACACACACACACACCACACACACCACACACACACCACACACACCACACACACACCACACACAAAACACACACCACACACACACCACACACACACACAAAACACACACACACAACACACACGCTCTATGTACATAACATATGTATTAAACTGTCCACGTTTTGATTACAGCATATTTTATATAGTAAATAAAGAGAAAACTGTTTCAGGCATTTGCCATTTTGGAATCCCTGTTTCTGATGCCAATCCTGATGTCATTTCCGCCCTTACTCTGGGAGGAGAGTGGCCAGTGCAAACAGTCTTCAGACAATCCCACCTAGCTCTGCAATAGAAAGTGCATTGTCATTGTGTGACTCTGCAGCCTCTCAGCATGAGAAAAATTTGCCAATCAGAAAGGACCAGAGGTGTGGGTGTAACTATTCCCTAAGGGCACTTTTTTTTTTTTCCCTTCAAGTTCACTTTAAAAGGAAAATAAAAAATATCTTGCAGCACCAGAGTAATGTGCTATTTTTTTTTTATTCAAAAAAACAAAAAACTATGACATTATAAATTACATCATGGTAGTGATGCCAATTGTAGGCCTGGGAATTGGAACCATCATTTGAAAATAGGCACACATTGCATCTATATGTCTTGCAGGCAAAGCACTGTAGGTAAAATTTTACAAAGCAAAGCAACCCTTTTATTTTAATTGTTATGCGTTTTTATTTTTTTTTAGAAGGTTCTTGAAGATACCGTATCTACAGCAAACTAGATTTATTTTATTAATCTAAAATGTTGTTTTTCCCATTCCTGAATGAATGTATTTTGTATTTACAGCATAACATGCCCTTCTGGAGGATAACTAACCACAATGACCTCATTTCATTGCAACAAGCTCTGGAGCTGGACTTCTTGTGAGAACTCCTGGAAGAGTATGGACTTGTATGCAAGCTCTCTGAAACTGCAGATGCCAGTCAAGCAGAAGCCTTTGTGTAGGCCTAGTACTCTGCAGGCTGATCTGATAAACCTGCATTTATCTTGAAACTTTCCAAGAGGAAAAAGCCTTCAGTGCTGTCCATTATGGAAGACAACCCATTTTTTGTGTATTCCACAGTCCTAAAGAATGCCCTATGTAGCTTTTACATCCTACCTACCTCTCCATGTACTTGTCAGACAGATGCATCAGTTTCCTACTAGATTATTCCTTATGTCCCACCTACCTCCTCTCATATAGACTGCCTTCATTTTCATTCAGAACCAACTCTGAGCTATAGTTCTTCCTTGACAGAAAATGCTATGAATAAGGATCAGCCATAGCCTGTAACAGTGGATTATAATAACAGTGTATTGCATATTGATGTGAATGAAGTAGCTGAGACTTCCAGCTATGGATGAAAGGCTTCTGCCACAGACTTTTACCTTTCCTCTATTTTAATTTGATCTGGGTCAGTGTACATGTTCTGGGTTTTAACAGTATGACCAGTCAAGATGACTTGCCTTTATTATCTAAATAATGTTCTGGGATTCTTAATGAATACCTCGTGGGAGGATAAAAAAGACCCCTATCATTACACCCTTTAAATCAATAAGTTATTAAAACCTTTTTTTTCTATATGTTTATCCTATTGTATTTTATTTCCAATATATGTGACAAACATATGCTACTATATCCAACGATGGTGTCTGGTTTGATGTCACACACACATTTTGTTTTCTTCCTCCAAAAGTAAATAACACAAATTCCATGTTTTTTATGGAATAGATTAGTGATGTCGCTCTTTTGAAAACTTCAGTCCATTATGCACAAACATTGCAACCCCTTCCAGTCTGCAGTTCAAGTCCGTGTCCCAGACTTTTGCAGTAGTGATTGCTTGAATGAGCAAAGACATGAAAGTGACAGATGCATCACTACAGAGGACTGTGATGACACTACCATGGCATGGGAACGGCCTTTGCTGGCTTTTCTTATGAACGGTGGGAGATTTCCATGACGGCAAGGCGGGCACATCCAGTCAAGTGTAGGACTGAAGAAGAAAGTGGACTTCACCCTCATGGAAGTTAGGACTTGACTGACAGCCTACTTGTTCTAGATCAGTGTACCTAGAAACAGTGAGACTTTGGTAGCAAACCGGGAACTAAGGATATTGAGTTTGTGTGTCTCCATTAACGGAAATCATTCATTTGTTTGGGATTTACAAAGTACTTTCTTGTAGCAGAATGTTTGAACATGTTGAGACTGTACTTTGGCTGAAGTGTAACAAACTGCTATCTGAAACTATAAAACATATAAATACATTTGTAAATCTACAGTGTCATCTGGGAACACTGTTTCTGATTAACCACTTAAGAACCACGCTAGTTTGTAATGACCGGTGCTGCGTGGGTTCTACAGCCCGCAGCACCGATCAGGAATGTGGCAGGGCGATCAGACCCCCCCCCCTTTTTTCCCCACTAGGGGGATGTCCTGCAGGGGAGGTCTGATCGCCGCCGGCTACTATTGATTTGCGGGGAGGGGGGGAGCGTTTTCCGGGCTCCCCTGCTTTCCCTCCCTCTCCTTTTCTCCTCTGAGCGGCGCAGGACGGATATCCGTCCTGCGCCTAATAGGATAGGCTTCTGCCTATCAGATGCCGGCAATCCTCGGCCAATCAGAGGACGGGGATCGCCGATCTACGTCACGGCGCTGCTGCGCAGCAGCGCCGTGTGATGTAAACAGCAGGGATTCCTTCCCCGCGTGTTTACATTATGCGTGCGAGCCGCGATCGGCGTCTCGCACACTGTTCACGGAGGCAGTCTCCGTGAACTGGCATGGGCCGTTTCCATGCTATACCACTAACGACCCGCCGACGCCTATCGGCGTTAGGCGGTCGTTAAGTGGTTAAGCCAATATATTTTTACTGAAAGTATTTATTTCTGGGGCTAAGCAAAACAAGGTTAAAACCCTTCTAAGCTAGCTAGTGACTACTGAAGCAGCAAATTGGGGTGCTGCCATAGATCACAATGTTAATTGCAGTTTAGCAGCACCCAGTGGACAATTTAAGTACCGGATGTGGCTGAAACGTTGGAAGCAAGCCCAATAACAGAGCAGATAGCAGCCTAATGAGCGGAGATTAACAGCAATGGTTGTAAGTGATCAGACACATGGGGTTTGCCTATTATGTAGTCGAAGCCCGCATCGGCACTAATAGTGTTAGCTGTGGATGATGGTGAGGTTAGTGTTAGGAGTAGGTGGGGGTAGAGTTGCACATTGACTGCTAACTAGGAACCTAATGGCAACTCCTTTTATATAATAAGACATGGCCATTTTAAACAATTACTTTATAGGGATGGTTGAGCCTCAAAGTTCCCGGTGGGGATATCATAAGTAATACAATAAACCTGAACTGGGTAAATTGCCAGTTGTCTGGTTTTAAAGCGACTCTGTACAAAAAAATGATCCTGGGGGGGGGGGGGGGGGTGGGGTACTCACCTTGGTACAGGGAAGCCTCTGGATCCTATCGAGGCTTCCCCGTCCTATGGTGGTCTCACTGCAGCCGGCGGAATGCACAGCCGACAATTTGTCAGGCTGTGAAATATTTACCTTTCCCTGTTCCAGCGGGGGCACTGCTGCGGCTCTGCGCTCAGAAATAGCCAATCTCAGCCACAAGTCGTCTGCGCAGTAGAGCGGACTCGACTGGAATCGGCTATTTCTGAGCCGCTACTACGCCAGTGCTGGAGCCGGGAAGGTAAATATTTACATCCCAAATGTTCAGGGAGCTCTATCGCTGCTGCCGTGGCATGGAGAAAGACGGGAAGCCTCGATAGGATCCAGAGGCTTCCCCCGCCCGAAGTGAGTACCCCCCAGGGGCATTTTTTATCTTTACAGATCCTCTAAGTGGTTAGCATTTGACATTTTTACCCAGTTCTTATAAGATCGCAATAAGGGTTCTTAAAGCTGAACTGAAAACTGCTTAAAAAAAGTTTCACTTACCTGGGGCTTCTGCCAGCCCCCTGCAGCCGACCTGTGCCCTTGCAGTGCTGGGCCAATCCTCCATTCCTCCGTCGCGGCTCACTTTTTTTCCCGTAATGGAGGTTGACTTCTAAGTCAATCTCCATTGTGCCCTGGCCATGCATATCCTAGTTCGCGTTCCTGTAGCCAGGTGGGCCCTGCGCAGGCGCAGTACAAGAAAATCTCTACTGTGCCTGCGCAGTACACGTTCAGCTACAGGAACGTGAACAAGGAGGTGCATGGCCAGGGCCACGCAGGCACAGTGCACTCGAACTGCGCAAAGTGAAAGTGAGCCGCGGCGTGGGATCAGTTTTCAGTTCCGCTTTAAAAGTATGTGAATCTGTGACTTAAGTCAGATGCTACACCCACAGCAATTTTTTCCGAAATCCTGGAAAACCTAAGGTTAATTAGAAAACAAAAGAAAGTTATCTCTGTGAGCAACTGCAAGAGGATGTAATCTCACAACAGCTAATTTATAACTGTAGAATACTGTTTCAGTATGATTAGAGCTGCAATCTTTAACCACATAATGGCAGATATTTTTTTTTTTAAATCGTACAGTCAATGTTTCTCCAGCCATGGTTTCTTTGATTACCGTACTTATGTTCTCCCCACCGGGAATCCACCTAGACATCTGAAGATGATTAAATAAATCAGGCCCTACATGTTGCTAAAGGTCTCACTACATCTTAACCACTTCCCGACCGCCTAACGCACAGGGGCGGCCGGGAAGTGGAGCCCGCAAGGACCAGCTCACCCACAGAGGCGGCGGTCCTTGTAAGGGCATGGGCGGAGCGTTCGCGTCATCCGTGACGCGATTCGCCGCCGCCTGGCTCCGCTCACCCGCCGCAGCATCCCGCCGGCCTTACGGAAGCGCCGGCGGGATGTTAACCCGACGATCGACGCATACAAAGTGTATAATACACTTTGTAATGTTTACAAAGTGTATTATACAGGCTGCCTCCTGCCCTGGTGGTCCCAGTGTCCGAGGGACCACCAGGGCAGGCTGCAGCCACCCTAGTCTGCACCAAGCACACTGATTTTCCCCCGCCCCTGCCCCCTGATCGCCCACAGCACCCCTCAGACCCCCCCTCTGCCCACCCCCCAGACCCATGTTTACACCCAATCACCCCCCTAATCACCCATCAATCACTCCCTGTCACTATATGTCAACGCTATTTTTTTTTATCCCCCCCCCCCCTGCTCCCACCTGATCACCCCCCCACCCCTCAGATTCTCCCCAGACCCTCCCCCCCCCCCCCATGTACTGTATGCATCTATCCCCCTGATCACCTGTCAATCATCTGTCAATCACCCCCTGTCACTGCCACCCATCACTCAGCCCCTAACCTGCCCCTTGCGGGCACCCAATCACCCGCCTACACGCTCAGATTGCCCTCAGACCCCCCCCCTTATCAATTCGCCAGGGCATTATTTACATCTGTCCTTCCCTGTAATAACCCACTGATCACCCATCAATCACCCCCAGTCACTGCCACCCATCAATCAGCCCCTAACCTGCCCCTTGCAGGCAATCTGATCACCCACCCACACCAATAGATCGCCCGCAGATCCGACATCAGATCACCTCCCAAGTGCAGTGTTTACATCTGTTCTCGCCTCCAAACACCCACTAATTACCCATCAATCACCCCGTCACTGCTACCCATCAGATTAGACCCCTATCTGCCCCTAGGGCACTCAATCACCCGCCCATACCCTCAGACCCCAGCCCTGATCACCTCGCCAGTGCATTGCTTGCATTTATTCCCCCCCTCTAATCACACCTTGAGACACCCATCAATCACCTCCTGTCACCCCCTAGCACTCCTATCCATCAGATCAGGCCCAATACAACCTGTCATCTAAAAGGCCACCCGGCTTATGACCGGTTCCACAAAATTCGCCCCCTCATAGACCACCTGTCATCAAAATTTTCAGATGCTTATACCCCTGAACAGTCATTTTGAGACATTTGGTTTCCAGACTACTCACGGTTTTGGGCCCGTAAAATGCCAGGGCGTTATAGGAACCCCACAAGTGACCCCATTTTAGAAAAAAAGACACCCCAAGGTATTCTGTTAGGTGTATGACGAGTTCATAGAAGATTTTATTTTTTGTCAAAAGTTAGCGGAAATTGATTTTTATTGTTTTTTTTCACAGTGTCATTTTTCACTAACTTGTGACAAAAAATAAAATCTTCTATGAACTCACCATACTCCTAACGGAATACCTTGGGGTGTCTTCTTTCTAAAATGGGGTCACTTGTGGGGTTCGTATACTGCCCTGGCATTTTAGGGGCCCTAAACCGTGAGGAGTAGTCTACAAAACAAATGCCTTAAAATGACCTGTGAATAGGACGTTGGGCCCCTTAGCGCACCTAGGCTGTAAAAAAGTGCCACACATGTGGTATCACCGTACTCGGGAGAAGTAGTATAATGTGTTTTGGGGTGTATTTTTACACATACCCATGCTGGGTGGGAGAAATCTCTCTGTAAATGGACAATTGTGTGTAAAAAAAATCAAAAAATTGTCATTTACAGAGATATTTCTCCCACCCAGCATGGGTATGTGTAAAAATACACCTCAAAACACATTGTACTGCTTCTCCTGAGTACGGCTATACCACATGTGTGGCACTTTTTTGCAGCCTAACTGCGCTAAGGGGTCCAAAGTCCAATGAGCACCTTTAGGCTTTACAGGGGTGCTTACAATTAGGCACCCCCCAAAATGCCAGGACAGTAAACACACCCCACAAATGACCCCATTTTGGAAAGTAGACACTTCAAGGTATTCAGAGAGGGGCATGGTGAGTCCGTGGCAGATTTCATTTTTTTTTTTTTTTTGTCGCAAGTTAGAAGAAATGGAAACTTCTTTTTTTTTTTTTTTTTTTTTTTTTTTTGTCAGTGTCATTTTCCGCTTACTTGTGACAAAAAATATCTTCTATGAACTCACTATGCCTCTCAGGGAATACTTTGGGATGTCTTCTTTCCAAAATGGGGTCATTTGGGGGGTATTTATACTATCCTGGAATTCTAGCCCCTCATGAAACATGACAGAGGGTCAGAAAAGTCGTAGATGCTTAAAAAATGGGAAAATTCACTTTTTGCACCATAGTTTGTAAATGCTATAACTTTTACCCAAACCAATAAATATAGGCTGAATGGGTTTTTTTTTTTTGATCAAAAACATGTTTGTCCACATTTTTCACGCTGCATGTATACAGAAATTTTACTTTATTTGAAAAATGTCAGCACAGAAAGTTAAAAAAAATCATTTTTTTTGCCAAAATTCATGTCTTTTTTGATGAATATAATAAAAAGTAAAAATCGCAGCAGCAATCAAATAGCACCAAAAGAAAGCTTTATTAGTGACAAGAAAAGGAGCCAAAACTCATTTAGGTGGTAGGTTGTATAAGCGAGCAATAAACCGTGAAAGCTGCAGTGGTCTGAATGGAAAAAAAGTGCCTGGTCCTTAACCAGTTCGGCCTATCTGGACGAGCTTCCTCGTCCAGATAGGCACTGGTGCTGCCGCCGGCTCGTGCGCGCGATCGGGCGCGCCCCCGCGCGCGCTCCCGCTGCCCGCCGCTAGCCCCCCGATCAGTGAATGGGAATATAATTCCCATTCACCGATCTAACTTCCCCGCAGAAATACCGACTCTTTCTCTCCAGAGAGCGCGGTATTTCTGCCCCCAGGAAACTCCTCAGCATTTTAGTTCCTAGATGCGAGCTGGTTCGCATCTAGGACTTTTTTCACTGTGGCCATCTTGTGGCCAAATAGTAAACTGCACCCACATACATTTTTGATTAAAAAAAAACATTATTTTACATTTAAAATTAGCAGTTTCCCTCCCACACCAAAAATTACCCACATACACTTTTTTTATTTAAAAAAAAAAAAAAAAAAAAACATAAATAGTTACCCAAGGGTCTGAACTTTTTAAATATGCATGTCAAGAGAATATGATATTATATTATTTAAAATTATAAGCTTATAAATAGTGATGGACGCAAATTGAAAAAATGCACCTTTATTTCTAAATGAAATATCGGCACCATAAATTGTGATAGGGACATCGTTTAAATGGTATAATAACCGGGACAGATGGGCAAATAAAATACATGCGTTTTAATTACGGTAGCGTATATTAATTTCAAACTATAATGGCCAAAAACTGAGAAATAATGAATTTCTTCCGTTTTTTTCTTATTCTTCCTGTTAAAATGCATTTACAGTAAAGTGGCTCTTAGCAAAATGTATCACCCACAGAAAGCCTAATTGGTGGCGGAAAAAACAAGCTATAGATCAATTCATTGTGATAAGTAGCAATAAAGTTATAGGCGAATGAATGGGAGGTGAACGTTGCTCGGATGCATGAGATTTTCGGACCGCGGCGCTGAACCGGTTAAAGGAGAACTG